>NC_090647.1:402233251-402373251 GCF_040937935.1 Hyperolius riggenbachi | reverse complement strand
TTGAATTTAACTCTGATTTTGTAACATGAAAAGTGGGGAAATATTTACACACATATTAAATAATGCTACATAAGGTATTATTTGTACATTGCAGTTTTAGAAAACTTGATTATTGATAGATAAAAAAGTAGAGCAAGAATCAATGTGTATCAATAACTGTATCAATAACTTTAAAAATAGTGTGTGACAGATCACTTGCAGCTCAACCCATTACCTACACCTACAGTTTCAAGTTTAATGTAATTAACATAGTAACTATGTTAATTAACATAGTAGCGGCCGCTCTAGTGAAGTATTGCGGTCGCGATACTACAAAGCAGTGACCGGTATTTAAAGGAGCGGAACTAAGGAACAGGTCCGGTTCTCTCATGAAGCAAGGTGAAACATTTGCATCAGGCAGCAAAGTTTACAGGGGCAGCATTTTGTACTGTGTTTACACTAACAGTATGCAGTCAGAATAGGAGCAGAAGCGAGACTCACATACTCACAGCCAGCCAGTGTGCTATTGTGTTGAGATGCAGCATGTAATGTGAGAACATTAAATGAAGCAGAGTAAATTGTCAGGTGCTTTGCAATCATTCCAAATCAGGGGGTGAGGAGGGCGCATCCTCACAAGTTTGCCTCAGGCAGCAAAAAGTCTAGAACCAGCCCTACTAAGGAAGGCACGCTATGCTTGAAATTCAGCCTTGAATTTAGCTTGTGGTGCTGGTCATGGAGCTTGTGTTGCTATAGTAGCGCAGCTTCATGAATCAGCTCCCATGCATTTTAACTCTGGGACATTTAATAGGCTGCCATTGATTAGAGACAGTAAAACATTCAACCTACTTTGTAAATGTTGACATATAAAAGTCATTTTTAGGAGTAGGAGGATAGATATAATTGTTTATCTCATTTAATTTTCACCTCGGGTTCACTTTAACCACTTGAGGACCCACCCTTTACCCCCCCTTAAGGACCAGCGCTGTGTTGAGTGATCTGTGCTGGGTGGGCTCTGCAGCCCCCAGCACAGATCATGTAGCAGGCAGAGAGATCAGATCACCCCCCTTTTTTCCCCACTAGGGGGATGATGTGCTGGGGGGGTCCGATCTCTCCTGCCTGCATGTGGCTGGCGGGGGGGGGCACCTCAAAGCCCCCCTCCGCGGCGAAATTCCCCCCTCCCTCTCCTACCTGCTCCCCCCCCCCCGGAGATCAGGGCTGCACAGGACGCTATCCGTCCTGTGCAGCCAGTGACAGGACGTCCCCTGTCACATGGCGGCGATCCCCGGCCGCTGATTGGCCGGGGATCGCCGATCTGCCTTACGGCGCTGCTGCGCCGTACAATGTAAACAAAGCGGATTATTTCCGCTTGTGTTTACATTTAGCCTGCGAGCCGCCATCGGCGGCCCGCAGGCTATTCACGGAGCCCCCCCGCCGTGAAAGACAGGAAGCAGCCGCTCGCGCGAGCGGCTGCTTCCTGATTAATCAGCCTGCAGCTGGCGACGCAATACTGCGTCGCTGGTCCTGCAGCTGCCACTTTGCCGACGCGCGGTATGAGTGCGCGGTCGGCAAGTGATTAAAGGTCCTGTTTAGTTACATAGTCACTGTTGCATTGTAATTATACACATGTTGGCCTGTTGCAGCTTTTAATTATTTATTTTTTTGTGCTCACTTTTTTTTCCTTGATCATTTTGAACCATCTTACCAGAGAATCTCGCATGGATATAACGGCCTGACTGTTGACTGTGTTGTTGAACAATCAGCCAAATGCATGTGTTATCTTTTTTGTTCCCTGTGCTGCAGGATGCAACTCACTTGTTCACTGGCACTGCCCCATGTTCCTCCTACCCTCTTCATAGAACAGCTCATATACCTGAGTTGCATTGTTGTACAACACTTACTTCCAAAATTGTTGCCCTTACAACTGACTCACAGTCATTAAAGAGACTCCGTAACAAAATTTTTTATCCGGTTTTCTTCCATCCTACAAGTTCCAAAATCTATTCTAATGTGCTCTGGCTTACTGCAGCACGTTCTACTATCACCATCTCTGTAATAAATCAACTTATCTCTCTCCTGTCAGACTTGTCGGCCTGTGTCTGGAAGGCTGCCAAGTTCTTCAGTGTTGTGGTTCTGTGATACATCTCCCCCCTCCAGGCCCCTCTCTGCACACTGCCTGTGTGTTATTTAGATAAGTGCAGCTTCTCTCTGCTCTATTATCTTTTACAAGCTGGATAAATCCTCCTCTGAGCTGGCTGGGCTTTCACATACTGAGGAATTACATACAGGCAGAGCTGTCTGGACTCTGCAGGAAGAAACAGCCTGACACTTCAGTGGAAGATAGCTGCAGGGGGAAAGAAACACACAAATGATCTCTTGAGATTAAAAAGGAAGGCTGTATACAGCCTGCTTGTGTATGGATGTATTTTCTATGTGTGGACATACTGTACATCAACCTACTTCCTGTTTTGGTGGCCATTTTGTTTGTTTATAAACAAACTTTTTAAAACTGTTTTTAACCACTTTTAATGCGGCGGGGAGCAGCAAAATTGTGACAGAGGGTAATAGGAGATGTCCCCTAACGCACTGGTATGTTTACTTTTGTGCGATTTTAATAATACAGATTCTCTTTAAGGGTAACAGAAATTTAGATTAGATTAGATAATTTAGTTCGATTATTCCATTAGATCGAATATACAGTAAAGAGTTTTCCAGCATGTCCAATCAGATTTTTCTTGAAAAAACGGGATAATCGTTCAAATTTCTTGATTGGAAAAAAAAATGTTTTCAACTTTCATTCGATTTGATCATTTAGATCGAATAAACGGGAGAATCAAACGTTTTAATTGTATCGTGTATGGGTCTGCTTACAGACTTAACAATCATATTTCATTTTTTTTTCTCTTAGAGGCATTTGGTGCTGATGATTTCTTGCCAGTTTTAATCCATGTGTTGCTGGAATGTGACCTAGCTTCTCTTCAATTAGATGTGGAGTATATGATGGAACTTGTGGATCCTTCCCAACTTCAAGGAGAAGGTGACATGTCATTGCAATGTGATCATCATTCTTTTTTAAAAAATCATGAGCTGCCATTTCTCTTTATGTCCATTTTTTTTTTAAATCTGTTGTTTGTTCTCCGTTTGTGTTAAGCTATATATAAAACAGACATGCTAACATCAAAAGTTATTATTTTTTTTCAACACTTGCCATATTTTCACACCCTCAGTTTTACAATAGTCTGGTGAGGGTCAGTAACGTAGAAAAAAATATTCCCTTAAATGTGCCCGCGTGGCTGGGTCACTCATGTGCAGAAGCACATGACTGGCCGGATTACCGGGAGCTATTACAAGAGAATGAAGGGGCCGGAGAGGATGACGAAGGACCCCCCGCACCTCATGGGGCTGGTGAAAGCCCCAGGTAAGTATAAATACACCATATGCTGCCATCTGAGGTACCTTTTGGAATTTAAGTATGATATGAATTCGGAGCCCTCAGTTATGGTTTTAGGAAAAAGACTTGCTCTGCAGAGTGTCTCTTTAGATGACAAAGTCATTTGGAGGAATTACAGTTCTGATGTTCAGTAAAACAATGTGCTGTGACTCCACAAGGCAGTAGAATAGATTTCAAGCTCCAGATGTACAGATGTCCAGGGCTTGTGCGGTAAACATTGAGTGTTTTCATTTTTCCTAAAGTTAAACAATGGCCAGGGAACAGAAAACAATGTTCTCCTAAGAATAAGGGAACAGGTCATTGGAAAATGGAATTTTCCAGTGCATGGGCAGTAAAGACTGTGCTTGTCATGCTATCATGTGTTCTTATCAGCCAATAGCAGGCGATGGGTTATTGATCCATCCCTGCTGGGTGATGTCACATTTAACTCTTTAGAGGCTAATATAAAATAGCCAACATGGGCTCCAGAGCCCACTTCCAGTTTCCACCTTCTAGCTTCAGACTTCAACCTTACTTCTATTAATTTCCTACCTACCTAAGGGCAACTAGCATAGATGTACCATAAGAGAAAGTCTGGTCTATTTGCAAGGCATAGACCAAGAGCCGCAACGCTTAAGGGGACTTACTACAGACTGATTGCTTTGCTGAGGTAACGAAGAGAAGATTGCTGCTGAACACATCTGTATATCTGTTTGTCGAATAAATTCCTGAAACTTTGAAGACATCTAAGCAGTTCTATCTCTTGTGCTGTTGCTGTAATGAGTGTCAAGTTATCACATGTTCTGTGATATGGTGCCGAACAAAGGTGTAGTGTAGTATTGGGACTTGTGAACTGGGACCTGCAGTTTTCCCAAATTTATGAGAACTGTTATAATGGACTGTTTCATTTTTACTTTTTAATATTTTTATTACGGCAAACAATAGTGGTGGACGCTGGGCTGATATATTATACATAGTATCATTATAGTTACAAGTATCTGGATGATTAACACCTGTTGAGCGCTGGCATCATTTAATATAAAAGGTGTAGTGTAGTTGCCCATAGCAACCAACAAATATTTATTACAGTACCCTTTAAAGAATAATGCAACATTTAAATGAAAACGTCAATAGCTGTAAAATGTCATCCCAAACTATTACTAAAGAGAATTTTAGGACTTCCCATATTTAAAAAGATGAAAAAAAAAACTACACTACATAAAACTACAATTTTTAAATAAAATACCCTGAACAAGCAGGCAGTTGTGTTTTTTTATTTTTTCAAACTGAAGTTTGACTGGAATTTTGAAGATCATGTTTGCTAATGATGTGTGTGATTAAGAGATGCATAAAAGACCAACAGGACACCAGGCACATGGTAGTGCTTTTAAAACATGGCACCCACCATATCCCTCAATCTTAAAACATGGCATCATCCATATCTCTCAGTCTTACTTACCAAAGTTATACTTTCAAGGAAGATTTTTAGTCAGGAAAACTATTCATAAAAACTCGCTCTGGGTCCAGTCTATACTTTGTTTCCTGTCAACTATGATGCCTGATGTGCTGAATAGTCTTTCTTAGACAAAAAAAGAGGGGTGAGCAGACATAATCATGCAATAAATATTGCGAAATAAAAACACAAATGTGTCAAAGATGAGGGGGGCAAGGTCATCGACCTGACTATAAGACTACAAAAAGAAAAAGAAAAAGGGCAACCCCGATATATGATATCTGTCCAAAGACAAATAACTGGTACAAAAACCAAGAGTAAATGCAAATAATTTCTTTATTAAGCCAATTACAAAATTTTAAAACAATTAAAAACAAAGCAATACCATGCCCAGCCCATGAGGCCCCTAATATTATTTGATAATGACAATAAGCCCTGAACACAATCTAAGGTGCTGCACAAACCAATCTATGTAGTTTACCAAATGCAAAAATAGTGTGTATAATTCCTGAGAGATGATATTGCTGCGTCACAATGATAAGTCAATCAATAATAAAGTAATAAGTGACACTGCACTGCAAAATCACAGGTATGAGACACACATAAATAAATGTGCAGAAGAAAAATATATTCAATACATGCCTCCTGAGCTAAGCATCCATGAAACAAGTGCAACACAAGCTATGAATCAAAGTAGGACCTCATGGAGGAGGATAAAGTGCAAGTTTGATACAAACAATAGTATAAAAAGTGTATGCCAGCACAACATATATATATATATATATATATATATATATACAGTATATTCTGGCGTATAAGACTACTTTTCAACCCTTGAAAATCTGAAAAGTCAGGGGTCGTCTTATACGCTGGGTGTCATTGATGCCGGGTGATATGCCCTATCCTGTTACCGTCTCTCAGATCTCACTACTGAGGACTGTAGTGAAACGGTGCAGGTGCACATGTGCCAGATCTGAAAGGCAGAGAAGAAGGTAAGTAGGATACAAGGGTGGGCCAGAAGGGTGAAAGAGGCGTGTTTTATGGGCACAGCACAATCTATTCTTCCATACCGCTCTGATAAACAGGTAGACAAGGAAAGCTGACCAATCCACTTGGGGAGAGGGAGAGTTGACCAATCCAACCAGTCAATCGCCTATATACTGGGTACCACATACAGTACAGCACCAGTATCTGCCAGTGAATTGGAAAATACCAGAGGAGAGGCGAAGAGCAGGAGATGTCAGCAGGGCTTACCTAAGTGTGAGGTGATAGAGAGGGCTGGGGACAGCTGCGTGGGCGCTCCTGCACCCGTCCGACTAGTTCCGCCGAAGCTGTTGTGTTGGCATACACTTTTTATACTATTGTTTGTATCAAACTTGCACTTTATCCTCCTACACGAGGTCCTACTTTGATTCATAGCTTGTGTTGCACTTGTTTCATGGATGCTTAGCTCAGGAGGCATGTATTGAATACCGTATATTTTTCTTCTGCACATTTATTTATGTGTGTCTCATTCCTGTGATTTTGCAGTGCAGTGTCACTTATTACTTTATTATTGATTGACTTATCATTGTGACGCAGCAATATCATCTCTCAGGAATTATACACACTATTTTTGCATTTGGTAAACTACATAGATTGGTTTGTGCAGCACCTTAGATTGTGTTCAGGGCTTATTGTCATTATCAAATAATATCAGGGGCCTCATGGGCTGGGCATGGTATTGCTTTGTTTTTAATTGTTTTTAAATTTTGTAATTGGTTTATTAAAGAGATTATTTGCATTTACTCTTGGTTTTTGTACCAGTTATTTGTCTTTGGACTGAATAGTCTTTCTGAGATTACAGTTAAAGTTTGAGAGAGTTTCCTCAAATTCTGATATTTTTTGTTCTCTTTTCAGTACTAGAAAATATCAGAGGATGTTTGATGCAGTGGTTCTGCTAAGTAGACATTTATTTCTTTTTCCGGAGATACACATCAACTCGGCTCACTGCTGAAAGATGGTTTCCTCAATTGAGAATAGTAACTCCACATGCTATGACCTCCTTGTTGGTCAGTTTGTGATATTTGATTGGTATCTCCTCCTAATCCTTGTGCTGTAGAATTGCATACTGAGATCTGAAATTTCAGAGGCTAGTGTTGATTTAGTTTCCTCAAGATTTTCTCTATTCGAAAATATATTCCCTTTGAATCGGGTCTCCAGTATAGTACCAAGAGCATAGAAGTTTTCTGACTCAACGGACTGATAGCACCTTTTTATAGATGCAAATAAATCATTTTGGAATCACTGTAAGGAACCTACAGTTGATTTGAAGTTCTGCAAAATGTATTATTGACTAAAAAATGATTTCAGAGATGGTTACTTGGCTTGAACTGGCCACAAAAGTAGCTCTATCGAACACAATAAGGATTCGTATCAATTTGCCTCCAGTGTTACTGCTGCAGTCCCCCTAGACGCCCCCCCCCCCTTGTTATCAGCCCAGCAGCAGTTGCAGTAAATATCCAAAATATCCAAATAATGGACATTAGTTAAGGTTACAGACAATATTTGGGGGTGACAAATAACAATAAGACAATACAGGAATACATGCAAACCAGATCACGCAGCACAGTATGAGTACAGCATGAGAATGCATCATAACTCATTTACAGTGTCACAGCCTGCCTAAGAGATAAACCAGCTCTTATCAAAAGTTCCTGGGTTTTCAAGCACCCCTGCTGACTAGAAACCATCAATCCTGAATTGGTACTGACAGAAACTGTATAAAGGGCCTTGCCCCAAGAACCCTATCTGCAGAACTCCGTACATCAAAACTGATGTTCACACTTTTCCAGACTGGGTGGCTGTAGAATTCTTACTACTAAGCTTCTGCACGCACAACTGTTCTAATAGCATGTAGGCAAGCTCAAAGAAACCCTAAAAATCAACTTCTTAAAATGTAATGATTTTTTAGCCACTAGGAATATGCTAACTGAACCATTTTTTATAGAATTTATTAAAGGAGAACTGTAATGAGAAGGATATGGAGGTTGCCATATTTATTTCCTTTAAAGCAATGCCAGTTGCCTGGCTGTCCTGCTGATCCTTTGCCTCTAATACTTTTAGCCATAGACCCTGAACAAGCATGCAGCAGATGATGTGTTTCTGACATTAAAGTCAGATCTGATAAGATTAGCTGCATGCTTATTTCTGGTGTTATTCAGACACTACTGTAGCCAAATAGAACAGCAGGGCTGCCAGGCAACTGGTATTGTTTAACAGGAAATAAATATAGCAGCCTCCACATCCCTCTCACTTCAGTTGTCCTTTAAGGCCAGCCTGACCCACATTCTGGAGAGTTCCCAGGCGGATTGGACATCCAGACATTGAGGAATACAGGTTGTCAGTCATACTTGACAGTTTAATACTCATGTTACTCATGTTTCATATGTGTGAATTTGTAACGCCTTACTGAATGCAAATATGATATCCATTTGGTGATATGACTTATGGGCATTGAGAGATCGGCATACCAGGTATTCTGCCAGGTCTGTCTCTTCATGGATGGGGGACTTTCCCAGCTCCATTTGCAGCAAGGCTGGACTTTGATTGTCATAGCCACTCCCCAGCTGCAGGGTGAGTAAAACCCAATGATCCACTCAGCTCAGGGTCCTTTGTCTAAAATCTTTGTTGAATTCCATATACCAAAAGGCCAGCAGGACACTGGCCAAATTATTGGATTATTCTGCACAAAGACTTTACCGATTATTAGACACAACCAAACCCAGTACTTTGAACATCATTCACTCTTCTCTGTATTTCTATCCAAGCAATTTTGCTCAACTGCTAGATATTATTTTGGCAGTTTTAAAGTATATTTTTTGTGTATAGTTCAATTGGACTAATGAGAATTAGCATTATTCTAATAGGGCCACCTAGTGGACAAATGTAGTTCCAAAGTGAGGCAGGCACACCTTCCGTTTCTTGGGGTGCTTGGTGAGGTGGCATAGGCAGTGCCACACTCGTAAATCAATCACATAAATCTCACCAGCACACCTCAGATTAAAGCACACCCTTTATTGTGCCAGTATCCACACAGTACCAACAATTGTTTCGGGTCCACGCAGGGTCCCCCTTTGTCAAGGCATATGGTAACCATATGCCTTGACAAAGGGGGACCCTGCGTGGACCCGAAACAATTGTTGGTACTGTGTGGATACTGGCACAATAAAGGGTGTGCTTTAATCTGAGGTGTGCTGGTGATATTTATGTGATTGATTTACTAGTGGACAAATGGGTAGCCCCTGGCGGGAGACTCAAAGATGCTTTGCCGGACTCCGGGAATACGGACAGAGATGGTGGAAGAAAAACGGAGGAGCGGCGTGGGACATGCGGCGAGACAGGAACGATAGAGGTGTTTTTTGTTACATTTTAAATAGGTAAGGAGTCAAAACTGACTCTTTTACCTATTTAAATCTCTAGCATCTGGGGTGTCCTTACTAAAAGAGGCTCCCAGATGGCAAAAGCAGCCTGCAGACACCGGCGATAAGACTTTTCACCTGCTCAGAGCAGGTGAAAAGTTTACACCTATGTTTGGTGGGAGGCATTGCTTCCCAGGGGGTGAAAAATTAAATTGCATAGGGGGCAAGGAACTCGCTGGGCGATTATATCACCGGTGTTAAATCCAATTGCATTAGGCGAGGTTACTGACGCCTAATTTAAGAACTCGCCAGTTCTTCTTCTTTGTCAAGATGAGCATTTGCAAAAGCCAAGCGAGCTTTTGTGTGCCTTATCTGGAGAAGTTGCATCCTCCTTGGTCTGCACCCATGGAACCCAGCAGTGTGCAATGTCCATTGGATTGTCTGCCTTGAGACATTGCCACCAGCAGAGCCCAGATTCACCAGGATGGCCTTAGTGGTGATCCTTGGATTATTTTTCACTTCTCTCACTATCCCCCTGGCCAAAATAGGTGTCGCTTTTCGCTTGCGACCATGTCCTCTGAGATTTTTTTACAGTGCGGTACATCTTGTATTTTTTTAATTATACTTTGCACTGTAACTTGAAAACATTTAGAAATGGCCTTGTAGCCCTTTCCTGACTTGTGAGCAGCCACAATGCACAGCCGCAGGTCCTCACTGAGCTCCTTTGTCTTAGCCATGACTGTCCACAAACTAACTGCAGAGAGCTGCTGTTTTTCACCTGTTGAGTTCATTAAAACAGCTGTTTCAAATTAATCAGGGTAATTAGGATGCTTAGAACAGCTTGGACTATTTGGAATGGTGTAGAACTTTGTATTTTGCCACAGACTGTAAGTTTGTGAAGGGTATGAATAATTTTGGACTGGACACCTTTTGCTCAAATGTAAATAAAAGCTGAGGATTTTTTTTTTCACAATAATGCCTCTCACATCATCTTGTTATCTTTTGTGAGACACCTATGTCATTTCCCCGTCAAAAATTGAATAAAAGTAACTTTAAGTCAAAATTTGCCAGGGGTATGAATTATGGGCAGCATTGTATTTAGGAAGGGGTTCTTTTTCTTAAGACTAATTTAAACATGGAATATTTTACCACAAAATAGTTACGGTAAGTCACATTCTATATCTATAGTTAAAGGAGACTTTCCTTGCATTGAAGGACATCCACAGATAGACAATTTTGTGGCCTTCCTCTTTATAAACTGGGATATGTCAGGGTGCAGAACTGAAATAATTTTTACTTACCTTACTTTTTGGGACCATAAGACAAGCCCTTATTTCCTCGCCCAAGAATATGGGTATGTGTGTGTGGTCGAAAGTTACTGCCAGGGGCGTAACTAGACATCACTGAGCCCCCCTGCAAAACTTTGGATGGGGCCCCCCTGCACCCCCACTTTCTGCACAGGAAAACTGAGGACCAATGTGTTTTCCCCATGCAGACAGACTTAAAGGAGATGTTTCCTCCAGCCCCTTGCAGCCAACAAGTCCCTTGTTGCAGCTCTGCTCCTAGTATACAGTATACATACACACACAGCCGTGTTATTTTACTACATGAGAGCACATGCTATATGGAGGAGCAATAATGACATGCTGAACATAAGATATAGTATTCACTGTAACTTTGGCAAAACATTCAGTATGTCACTGATTGATACTGTTACATTCAGTATGTCACTGATTGATACTGTTACAGGATCTTGGACACAGTATGAAACAACAAGCTCTCAATGAGGCAGTGACAGTCAGATATCAATCTTACCCACTGCTGTGTTGTAAAAGTAATCAGACACCATAAGGTCATTAGCCTGTGTGTGATAAGAATCTAGGAATCTCTTTGGAGTGATTGCTGATTAAGGGACAGTCTATAACTTTTTTTTAACCTGTGACTCCTTTGTGTGTAAAGGTGTGTACACACGCACTACAAAAGGAAATGATGAGCACCCCGGCCCCCCTGTCGGCAGACTGATAAGGCTGTTTCTGAACGATCCGCTGAGCGGATCATTCAGAAACAGCCTTATCAGTCCGCCGACAGCACGTACACATGGACATTCTGTCGGCTAAAGACTGCCCGGCGGGAGGGTCCGGTGGACCCGTCATTTCCATTTGTAGTGCGTGTGTACGCACCTTAACCTCCTGGGCGTTACGGACGAGCACTGCTCAGGCCCTGGTGGGCCGATTTGAATAATTTTATTTTGAAACACGCAGCTAGCACTTTGCTAGCTGCGTGTTTCTCCGATGGCTGCCACTCACCGCCGATGCGCCGCTACCCGCCGCGTAACAGCCCTCCCCCCGAGACCCCGTGCGCAGCCTGGCCAATCAGTGGCAGGCAGCGCTGAGAGGTGGATCGGGACTCCCTCTGACGTCACAACGTCATTCCGTTCCTCGCCATGGTGACGGGGGAAGCCCTGAAGGTAATCCCGTTCGGAACGGGATTTCCTGATGGGCATGATCGCTGTCGGCGATCGGAAGGGTGGGAGGGAGAAATCATGTAGCTAGCGCTAGGCTAGCTACATGATAAAAAAAAAAATTAGGTTAAAAAAACCACCGGCGGCGGGTGGTTTTTTTAACCGAATTTTTTTTGTAATCATGTAGCTAGCCTAGCGCTAGCTACATGATTCCTCCCTCCCATCCTTCCGATCGCGTTCTGAACGGGATTTCCTGATGGGCTTCCCCTCTCGCCATGGCGACGAACGGAATGACGTCATGTGGCCGCGGGGATTCAGAACGCCAAGGTGGTTAAGGTTGTACCTGAAGTCATCATAAATTTGCTGCAGTGTGAGACAGATGTTTTTTTGACAAACCCTAGGGAGCAGGGACAGTGTACAAATTCCAAAGTGTGTATGATTCCTTATCTGTGTGGTGGACACATGCAGTCAATATAACAATGGTGCAAGAGCAGAATACGTTTTTTTCTCTCAATGCCCTTAATTGTCAATCTCTCAAACTTTTCCCCCCATGGCCCCCCTGTGGCTTCTGGGCCCCCCTGCGGAGGCATCCCTTGCAGGGTCTATTGTTACGCCCCTGGTACGTCTTATGGTCCGAATACTACAATATTCCTCCCAATGCCAGGTGTCCCCCGCCCATAAAAATCCTCCCAGAAAGATGGTAAAAGCACCAAAGTTTTCTGGTGCTGTGTGTTGGTTTGTGTCCTCCTCTGCCCAGTTTCCTCCTTTGTCCCCTTGTGTCTCTCTCTTTCACGCATTGGTGGAGAGTGTGCAGGCTGTCCCTTACTGCATAAGGACGGCACAGTGCAGAGATGAGAAGAAGAACAAAAACTGGAGGTACCGCTCCACCGCACCGTGAGAGACAGTGCTGGATCACGGGCAGCCAAGCCCAGGATAATCAGAAAAGATGAAGGAAGGTCCGCACAATGTCTCCGCATCAGTGTCAATAAGTTTATTCAGGACATATCCAGATCTACAGAAAAGCACTTGACTTACATGTTTCGGACATAAAGTCCTTAATCATAGTCAACTATGTGACTATGATTAAGGACTTTATGTCCGAAACATGTAAGTCAAGTGTTTTTCTGTAGATCTGGATATGTCCTGAATAAACTTATTGACACTGATGCAGAGATGAGAAGCAGTAATCCTCTGTAGAAAAGCCACTGGGGGATCCATGCTCCCAGCTGTAGTCTCTCTCTCTTCACTTCCGCATACATCACCAGTGTTTAGCAGATTCACATGGGAGAGAGACACATGGGGATAGAGGAGGACACAGTGGGACAGAGGAAGACACAGGAGGAAACGGGCATGGATGAGGGCACAGAGGAGGACAAGAGGAGCACGGATGTGGACAGAGAAGAACATGGGGACTGAGAAGGACAAGGCAAAAAAGCAGGACACGGGAACAGAGGATGAAACAGGGGTGTGACGCCTTTGATATGTCATATCAAATGCGTAATGAGTCACAAGCGTACATTCCATTGCAATACAAAATTACATTTTAAATCAACCTTCTTTTCCCCTGCCTCAACCAAATGGCTGGAACCATTAAGGAACCTTTCCATGCCAAGGTAATTACAAAATCCCTTAGCAGAAGTTCCTCCAAGCACCCAGGTGTGAAAAGCTTTCTCCTAGCTTTCACCAGACCTCCTAGAAGGTTTATAGCCCCATCCATCAGAGGTGAATTTGACAAAACCAATTTAGCCATCGTGTCTTAGACAGCCTGGCACCAATCCCAGCAGGGTTTGGCACCTCTCTGTGTAGCTGAGGAGTTCAAAGGAAAACCAATCTCCCCAGCTGGTTGATATAACCTCATGGTGAACGGTAATTTGTAAACTTCTATATTTGTCATATTTTCTGTGTTGCAAAGCTGCCAGGTCCTTCACATTCGCAGAGTGTGCTAGACTTTACGTAGCACTAGTCCTGAGAGATTTTCAAGGACCTGGATCTCCCAGATCTAGCGCTACAAAGTTTGGAAGTAAAAAACTGTGTTAGGAGTCATCCATGGTCCTCATATTTAGTATCAGAAGATTCTTAAATTTATGCTGAGGATAACTATCAATGTTATGCCTCCGTGAGACCTACAGATGCCGGAAAATTGGCAGAACCAGGATTCTGCCAGATTTTGTGTATCTGGGGGCAGGAACTGCCCATTTTCAAGTTAAACTGAGCTGGACTTGGACGTGTCATAACCCCTCCCAACTACAGTGATGGTTACACAATGACACACTAAGCCCAGCGTCCTGTACTTTAATCTGACATTAAAATATCATCAATCGACGGCCCACTAGGACATGGGCAAACTTGCCATCTTGGACTTTCCGTCAAAGACTTTTGATTCCTGCATGGACTACCGATAATGGTATTTAGAACGGTTGCCTTTTCATTTCTACCCTTTTTCTATCAACCCAATCTGTTCTGACTGACAGGTACATTTACCTATTGGTTGTAAAGTATATTTGTGTGTATAGTTTTAGAATAAAACTAATGATTGAATTGTTCAGTCTTGTGCCTGTTCTAGTAATCTGATTGTTGCTGCAAAGAATTTGCCCTCCGGAAAGTCATACTACCGCATTGTATGTTCTTTTCTAATAAATTGTTGACTGGCTAGCTAGGTTATAAAATAATTGTTTTCTTCCTTCTTGGAATAGCTAGTACCTGATTTCCTGCCACGAAATTGATAATTTATTTATCGATTGTACATACAATCGAGATTGCATCATATATGGACCCAGTAACCCTTCTTTAACAACATGCTGCTCACAACTTCAAACCTTCGGAAGTGACTATTCCCCGAATGGTGACTGGAGCAGATCGGACATGATTGGGCTGGCTGCCGTATTATGATAGCGTTAGGATTCCTTCGTCCCGTTATAATCTCGGAGGATGATGAAAGCGAGTAACTCGATTTTCAAGCCAAATCGATTACTCTTACAGACTTGCCCCAATTCCATCATTTCAACTGAATTACACAAGGTCGATAATTTTCCTTTTCAATTGCACAGATAGTACATGTATGGGCACCATCAACCTATCTTAACTGTTTACTGTGCGCACAGTGGAAGTCCAGAAGTCTCTAGTGCACGGGACCTGCATGGCAACTGTGACCTAGTAATATGGGATTGGTGGGTGGTCGTTACATTCTCGGCAGTGGTGCGACCAATCTTTAACGTCAGTCTGCTCACCGTATTTCAAGCCATCGGATGTGACTATTGCCCGAATGATAACTGTAGCAAATAAGACAGAATTGGCGCGCTTTGTCACGTTACCATCTGCGATTCAGCAACCAGTCTTTTAACGTCAGATGGGACAGTGGTGCTTAATTGTCACAAGGGGTACAGAGGAGAACACAGTGGGCATGGATGAGGACACAAGGGAGACATAGAAGGATACAAGGAGGGGGGGCAGAAGAGGACACAATGGAGACACAAAGAAGGATACAGGGATACAAGAGGTACAAGGGGGACATAATAAATGGGGATGAGGGGCAGGGGTGTAGGAAAATATCCACACGATGCAAATGTCCTATGGATGCACTAGGTTTAGTATATTTTTCTCCTGGTTTTTGTCATCTAAACGTCTTATGGATATGGATTTATAAATGCCCTTCACTTCATCTGTGTCCCTTATGGTACCTGGCATATGTCCTTGGGAGTAGGAGGTAGGAGAATGCATTAAACAAGACTTGCTGAGCTTTAAAGTGCCATTGGTCCTGGGAGTACCATGCCTCTGAATTAAAGAACTGAAATGAGAAGACTATGAAGCTGCCATATATATTTCCTTTTAAACAATACCAGTTGCCTGGCAGCCCTGCTGATCTATTTGTCTGCAGAAGTGTCTGAATAACACCAGGAACAAGTATGCAGCTAATCTTGTCAGATCTGACAATATCAGAAACACCTGATCTGCTGCATGCTTGTTCAGGGTCTGTGGCTAAATGTGTTAGAGGCAGAGGATCAGCAGGGCAGCCAGGCAACTGGTATTGTTTAACCTTCCTGGCGGTAAGCCCGAGCTGAGCTCGGGCTATGCCGCCGTAAGGCACGGCTCAGGCCCCGCTGGGCCGATTTGCATAATTTTTTTTTGCTACACTTTGCTAGCTGCGTGTGCAATCCGATCGCCGCCGATCCGCCGCTATCCATCGCGCCGCAGCCGCCCCCCCCCCCCAGACTCTGTGCGCTGCCTGGCCAATTAGTGGCAGGCAGGGCTGAGGGGTGGATCGGAGTCCCCTTTGACGTCACGACGTCATCCCGCCTGTCGCCATGGCGACGGGGAAGCCCTCCAGGAGATCCCGTTCTTTGGGGGGATGCCGCTGAGCAGCGGCTATCTACATGATATAAATTTTTTTTTTAAACGGCTGTGCTGCCCCCTGGCGGATTTTAATAAACCGCCAGGAGGGTTAAAAGGAAATAAATATGGCAGCCTCCATTCAACTCTCACTTCAGTTGTCCTTTAAGCTCTCAAACAAAGCCCTGCCCCATGGGTGTTCTATCACCTGTTTCTGTTGTGTGAGTGCAGCAGCAGGAAGTTTGGTGTCTTGAGGAGCAGCAGCATTGCAGGTCCCTGGAGAGCAGACATCACAAGGTCCGAATACTGTAAGGTGCGTAGCCACCACTGTGTCTCTCTGTTCCATCTCTCTACCCCTTGTGCATCCCTCTGTCCCCGTGCTACCTCTGCCCGCCATGCCTCTCTGTCCCCCTGTGCTGCCTCTGCCACCCTGTGCATCACTGTGTCTTACTCTGCCTCCCTGTATGCTTCTTTCTGTCCCCCTTTGTGCCTCCTTCTGTCCCCTTGTGCTACCTCTGTCCCACTGAGCCTAAGCTCCTTCTGTCCCCCTTTGTGCCTCCCTCTATACCTCCTTATGTCCCTTTGTGCCAGTATTTGTCTTAGTCCCCATCCTGTACTCCCCCAGCCAGAGTTTAAATGCAGCATAGTGTAAATGAGTATAGCGCAGCAGAAGCTGTGCTCTCGCCTCCCCTTCAGAGTGAAGTGCTGTGCGACCATCCTGTCTGACTCCTGTTCCCTCTAGGGCTGGCACCTCGCTCTCCTCAAGTTGCATGTAATCATGCTACATGCAGTAGGAGTTTCCAGGCGCTAGGCCAATACTCCGCATTTACACACTAAGCTAGGGGAGAGCATGAAGGGGATGTGCGATGAAATAGGATGGTATTAGTGGGTTGTTTGTATCTCAGGGAATCCCTGTACTAAGCTACCACCTTATACGCCACATGGCTCGTATTGTTTAGTGTTGGGGGGAGGGGAGGGTGACACACCACTTGCCTGGAGTGACAAAAAGGCTAGAAACAGCCCTGACAACTGGTACTAGTACTGTACATATTTACATTATCAGGTTGAAAAAGTTATGTCCATCAAGTACAACACCATAATAACGAATCTCCAAGAACAGCTATTCCTGCAAATGCAATAACACCACTCTACTTGTTAGTGAACGGAATTCATATATTTAACATATCTTCTGTCATTTGACTTCCAGGTGGCTACTACTTGACTACTTTATTTGGAGCTTTGTATCATATAAGCAGCTTTAACACCATATCAAGACAGCTCAGCGCTGAGGCCCAAAATTCTATCCGACAGTGGCAACGCAGACGGACTATCCACCTTAAAAATACTTCTGAAACAAACACAGATAGTAAAAAGAAGATGTCAGAAAAATATACACCTTTGTTGGCCGGGGATGAAGAGTAAGCTAGTGCATCTGTTATATAAACACTATGGTCAAGCAAAAATAAGCTGGTTTAAGATGGAGAGTGATCTACAGTTGCTTTGTTTAAACTCAAGTGCAAAACAATAGCAAGCATATTGCAGAAGATACAGAGCCCACTAAAAATATTTGATCTCTTGGACCAGTTTTATAGCTACATATTTAAAGCTAAACCCAGAACAATCGCCCAAATCCATACTTAAAGGAACCACGAGATGGGGACTTATATATTAAATATACATAGCTGGGCTTCCTCCAGGCCCCATCAAAGGGGGGGCCTCCAGGCTTATCGCTCCCACGCCGTCCTCCTCCGCCTTGTTTGTCTGCAATTGTCCTGGAAAGTCCCCCGGTCTGGAGCCAACTGTGCCTGCACAGTACTACTGCGCAGGTGCAGAACTCTTCTGGCGACAGTAGCAAGACTGGGGATCGTGCTCGGCTGGACTGCACCGACTTACCAGGGCCAGTTGCGGGCAAACGAGGAGGCGGAGAAGGACGGAGTAAGCCTTGAGGGGGCTGTAGGAAGGTATGTATAATATCTCATCTCAGGTACACTTTAGAGAGTAACTTTATTGTATATAACAATTAATAAAATTGCTTATTTTTTACAATATTTATTTATAAATTATGTATTCAATGTTAGCTCATTGTTACCTCACCCTGATTTACATTGTGTAATTTATTCGTAATTTCACTGTATTTACTACTGGCAAGCTGAATCAATGTGGGATGTGTACCCCCCAACCCCCCCCCCCCCCCCCCCGTGAAGTGAGCAGGAACATATATCCTATGATTCCTATCTAAAATGAAGTTCCACTTTCATTAAACATTTCTAAGGCATTTTTCAGTACAGGTAGTCCTGTTAGCAAACAAAATAGGGACTGAAGGTATATTCTTAACCTGAATCTGTTCTTAAGTCGCAACACTGTACCATGTCCAGGGCAGTACAACTGGTACTGCTGTATGAATCAGATTCATTTCCTGTAAAGTGTCAGTGACAGTGCCATGTGGGCCCCAGCTGCAATCAAAATATTGTGCTCCCACAGAAACACGCGACAATGCAGCTGACAACATGTAATAGCCAGCCCAGCTGCACATAATCAGGCCCTGCAACTATTAGGCTGGACCTAGGAACTGGCTCTATTAGATTCCGCCCGTATCCGACACTTTATTAGGCCATGCCCCCAGCCGAAGATCTGTTAGGCTCCGCCCCCACACGTGAAGATGATTGTAGCTCAGCCGGGAGGTTAATTAATGCAGTAGCGGTTGCGGTAGATCGTGGTCGCGCTACGAGCACATTGCGCGGCAGTAGGAAGCATCGAACGCAAATTAAGAGCGCACTTTTTTTTAATTGAAATTGAACTTGTTAATGCAATTCTCAATATTTTTAAGAGCTCAAACCCAAATCTAGGCAAAGATTTAAACATGGCATTACAAAAATGCATAGGAAGAGTTCCCAAATCTTTGCTTTTTAGTGCGAAATTAACAAAAATAGTGAATGAGAGGAAAATAATTTAATCTTGCATGTCAGTTTCATGCAGATTATACGCAGCTTGAAACAGGACCAATCAGTTCCACAGGGAAGTACAGTTTCAAACTGCTTATGATTGCATGAAATCTGCATGTAATCCAGGATTATTTGAATTTCATTACCCAACTCTACAAATAAATGTTCTGCAGCTGCAAATTCTGTTTGATATGTGACCTGAAGCAAGTGATCTGATAAACTCTGTGAGTGGGGTTGTTGTTTGGCATTCATCATGCTGCTCAGACTGTAATGAGGCAGAGCAAACACAAGCTCTAAAAGAAGGTTGTGTTTTGCAGCTTTGGAGCTGATCACAACATAAATAAGGTCACTTGGTAATGGATCCCTCAGGCAACACTTCGATGCTTGCGCTCGCAACGTATTCTGTTACTATGAAAAGTGGCCAGAATGTGTCTTGCTGCTCCGCAAGTTGGGTGCTGGATGGTGCCACTGGTAAAAATATTGGGAATTTACATTACCAATATTTTTACTATACACTTATATGGCACCCATTCTCATACTAAAGGCTGTCATACTAAAATAAATTTAAAAATTGTATGGTGTAATACCTATAATGACTAACTGTACAAGGTTTATGTACAAAGTTTCAAAAACTAAGTGTCTTCTTCAAGCATGAAACAGAACAGTCCTGATCCAGTTCTTTATCATGCATAAAGAAGAAACTTAAGTTTTGAAAGCTTGCAGTTAATCATTAAAGACATTACTTAACTCTTTAGCAGCCAAATTTATTTGGCTGCAGGGCCTAATTTTGTGCCTTCTCCAGCATGGCAGGCTCAGCAGGGTATTGGCAGGGTATATAGAGTGGGTGGCAGGGAGCTTTTATAGTTACCTGTCTGGACGGCTTGATCGGCTTCTTCTTTCTCCACTGCGGAGGCGACGTAATCACGACATCTCTTCTTGGTTCTGATCACATGATATGACATGATCGTGATCCAGGAGACTATGTCAGTGTTACAGTACCACCTGGTGGTGAAATAGTCCACCCGGTGGCGCTGTAACGCTGATACCGTCTCCTAGTCCCGATCACGTCATATCATGTGATTGGATGTGATTGGGACCTAGAAGACATGTCGTAAGTTTCGAGTTGCCAGAAGAGGAAGATAAGAAATCTGCAAGGAGTTTGTATGTTCTCTTCGTGTCTGCGTGGGTTTTCTCCAGGTACTCAGGTTTCCTCCCACATCCCAAAAACATACAGATAAGTTAATTGGCTTCCCCCTAAATTGGCCCTAGACTGTGATAGATGCACAACACGATATAGACATATGACTATGGTAGGGATTAGATTGTGAGCTCCTCTGAGGGACAGTTAGTGACAAGACTATATTCTCTGTACAGTGCTGCGTAAGATGTTGGCGCTATATAAAATACTAAATAATAATAATAAGAAGAAGCCATCCAGAACAGGTGACTAAAACTGCTCCCTGCCACTAGCTAGTTTGACTGCACTAGGCACACAGACAAGCTATGCTACTCATCGACAACAAGTTAAATAATCGTACTCAATGCCAAGCCGCTGCAGCTAAAGCTAACAAAATTTTGGGATGCATTAAAAGGGAAATAAAAACTCGAGATGCTAGCATAATATTGCCCTGTTTAACTCTCTAGTAAGGCCACATCTGGAATATGGAATTCAGTTCTGGGCACCACATTACAAAAGAGATATTGCAGTTTTAGAGTAGGTGCAGAGATGAGCAACAAAATTGATACGTGGGATGGAAGGTCTCACTTACCAAGAAAGGTTAGATAAACTGGGTTTATTTAGTCTAGAGAAAAGACGCCTTAGAGGGGATCTAATTAACATGTATAAATACATCAGAGGGCAATATAATAGCTTGGCGGATGAGCTTTTTGTCCCTAGGCCTTCTCAAAGGACTAGAGGACATGATCTGTCCATGGAGGAAAAACATTTTAGCCATTTATTTGGGAAAGTGGTTCTTTACAGTAAGAGTGAAGCTTAGATGCTTTCCTTGCGTTGAAAGACATCCATGGCTACAATTACTAGGTAATGCCTAATGATGTTGATCCAGGGATTTTATCCGATTGCCATCTGGAGTCGGGAAGGAATTTTTCCCTTTTGGGGCTAATTGGACCATGCCTTGTAAGGGTTTTTTCGCCCTCCTCTGGATCAACAGGGATATGTGAGGGAGCGGGCTGGTGGTGTGCTTTGTACTGGTTGAACTCGATGGACGTATGTCTTTTTTCAACCAAAATAACTATGTAACTATGCTGGCAGAGGTTTACATTGCACAGCTGCTTTCAAACGAAAACATTTAATTTGAAGTTGCTAATGGGTTAAACAAGTTTATTGTTATGTCTATTCTCTCTGTGACTAAAGGTGGGCACACACTATACAATTATTTACATTTCTTTTCAATTCAAGATTTACAGTCAAGTTTTCTGATTGATTGTAACATTTGAAAAATCTGACCAATGTACCACACATGGGTGTTACATTTTTCCCCAATTATGCAGAAAAAAAAAGGAAAAGATTGAAAACTGTGAAAAAATTGCTTGCATTTTTATATTATTAAATTGTTAATCTACCAAACACCATACAATTGTTGCGAAAAATTTATCAGAAATTCGGGGTGCTTTCAAAATGTATTTTAGGTTGCAGAAGTCTTGTTTTACACAAAGCATAACATTTGGGTACTCTGCTCAAAAAGATTATCGGATACTATATTTTGCTTTAACAGCAATATCAAATAAGCTAATCAATGAGATTACACAGGTGAAAAAGCTCTGTCATTGAGTAAATTTGTTCCAAGAGTGGGGCTTTAAAGTGGACCCTTAAGGTAGCCATACATCAGGCGACTTTGTGCCGATCGATCATCAAATCGGGTGAAAATCGGTGCAGCAAAGTGCATGCTCGACTGACAATGCAACTAATTTCGGGACGAAATTGGTTGCATAAGTGGATTGCACATGCTGCACGACTTACTCGATTGGCGTGCAATTTCGGGATGATCGATGAATACAATGAAACCCCTGGTGCTGGCCCCCCCAATGTTAAATGTCCTCCCATCGGTGCCCAGTGCAAGTTATACATTACCTGTCCGTGGCCTCCGCTTGTCTCCGGGCGCACTCTGCTCTCCATACACGCGAGCCCAATGTGGCAGCCTAGTAAGAGCACCCATATGACTTCATACACGCGTCAACGTTACTAGGCATCCACGTGGCGCTCATGTATGGAGAACAGAGTGCGCCTGGAGCCAGCGGGGGACAACGGAGGCAGCGGACAGGTATTGTATAACTTGCACCGGGGGGGACATTTAACAGAGGGATAGCGTCGGGCGCACCAGCTGTGGAGTCAAAAGGCAGATTCTGTATCGATTTCAGCATGAAATTGATCGGGAAATCGGCCTGCGGTGTATGGGCAGCCAACAGATCTCTCTCTAATCAGATTTGATTAGTGAGAGAGATTTGTCCCTTGGTTGAATCTGCCCATCATCGGAAGATGTATGGCTACCTTTAAGTGATTATAAAAGATACCATTGTTGACCTGGTTTAAAAAAATACTATTAGTCTGGATGCACCTGCAAAACTCATACCGCTAATGTAGGCACAGATCAACACTGTCAGAACACATACTTATTCTGTGTTGAAGACTCAAAATCAGTACATAAGCAGTAGTAGCATTTCTTTGATCGCATCAATGCCAGCATCATATTCTCTCAGTAAAAATCCAGTTTCTCATGTACAGGAATTATATTTCTATTATATCTGAGTGTAGTGTTTTTACATTTAAAAAAGCAAAGGTAAAAACATTGCATTTCAAAGAATTAGACTTAAAGACTGAAAACACCTGTTTCATAAATATAATCATCATGACATCACATGGAAACAGAGAAAAACATGAAACATTGTTTTTCAAAATATTCAAAACCAGGCTCATAGTTCAGTACTATATGATAAATGCCCCCTAGCAAAGAAGAGGAGCAAGAATGTCTATATAACAGATCTTGTATTATTCTACTCTCGTTCATTCAGTTTGGTTCCTAAATAGTGTTAATGCCATTAAATCTTTGAAAACATACAAAAATCTGTTTTAAGCAACTAGGCCTTGGTTGAAAATGGATATTTGGGATGCCACCAATCAAGAAGATGCACACTGTGGACTGGATCCAGTACCATCTGTGTTCCTTGTTCCCCACGAGTCTTTTTCCCATTCAGCATGGGACAATCTTGAAAGACCATCCGCACACGATGATGTCTCATGTCAGTACTCACATTTATTGTCATCTAGAATAAGGTGAGAAATTAGGTTGAAAATGAAACAGAACTAAATGGACTTTATCGCAGGGTACATTCATTTTAGAATACAGAGAAAGAATAGTTTAAAAATGTATGCATAAAATCCACATAAAGATGTCCACTTTAAAAATATTAGGGCCTTTCCCTTAGGTCCCATTGCTGAATATTAATATGGTAGGGGGATTTGGATCCAAATTTGAATAAGAATGGGTCAGTTTTAGAGATAGATGCAGCACTCAGATTGCATCGTATGGAAACAGAGCATTAAGATTTTCATTCTTGGGCAGTGTAGGATTTGTCCTCCAGCAACCATTGACTGCTGCAATGAAGATAGTGGCTTTAAACTGAGCAGTGTGTATACATTCTGAGCACAAATCCAGGAAAGACTGCTCCATACATGCAAACACTGCACAGGATAAGCATGGTAAAGCATTGTCCAGCATGGAGATCATAACTTTAGATAAATTAGACTAAACTGCCATTATGCGTAGTGGAAACTGAGAGATGGATGTGTTTTTCAAACCTTTGAAGTATTACTTGCTGTGCAGGCAGTGGTCAGCTGTATTAGCAGAACCTTACCAAGTTTGCTTAGAGAAATCCATGGTTGTTGTGCGACACCTCAATGTTTAGAGTGTCAGAAAATGTGTTAAAGAAGAACGCTGGGCAATGCATCCATCCTGGGCATTCCTGGTCCCATAAGTATAATTCTAATTTACATCTAAATGGAGTATAATTCTAATTTACAACACACTGCAATAATTAGCATCATAAATTGTCTTGTACCATATTTTCTATTGAAATCTATGGGGATGATTAATTTGTGGTAGAATACACAGACTGATTGAAGCTGAATTTAAATAGCTTGATCCCACAGTAGAAGGCTGCGTTATGTACATAGTAATGTAATGGACCAGAAGCTAATGCAATTAGTAGGTACCCTTCTTGGGAGAAGTGCCCCTGCTTAACCACTTCAGCCTTCAGTCGTTTTTCACCTTATGCATCCAAGCAATTTTCACCTCCCATTCATTCGCCAATAACTTTATCACTAATTATCACAATGAATTGATCTATATCTTGCTTTTTCCACCACCAAAAAGTATTTAAGCACAGGGCACCAGGGCACACATTGTACACTAGGGGGGACAGCGCTGTTGGTACTCTTGCATTCGACGATCATCTCCAATTTTCGCACGCTGTTACTGCACACATGATTAAGCATGTCAGCCCTACATTTTGCAGCATATCTGATCAATACATGCAACCAATTTCAGCCCGCAATTGGTTGCATCGTTGGTCAGGCCTGCTTTTGGCGGCAATGATTTTCATCAGATCAGAACGTCTGCCAAGTCACCTGATGCCCTTTTTATTGTCCAGCGCTGCGTAATATGTTGGCGCTTTATAAATACAATAAATAAATAAATGTATGGCCACCTGCTTTCACTTTTACGTTTCACTACATACTCATGCTATTTGGCACTCATGATGATACAATACGTTCCCTAGCCCTTAGTTGTACTCTGGCCAACACGTTATGGGGGGTCATGTGATGTGTGACTCCCGACACACGTGCACCGCTACTGTTCAGTTGCACCTCTAGTGTACAGTAAAACAGCATGTATGCAACTTAGAGTACGGAGGACCCGGCGGGGCTTTATAGCGGCAGACAGCCAGTATCCCTGGATATTGCTGCAACACAGGGAAAGGAACATGTTGCCAGGACCCAGAGCCAGGAAGAGAGGATTGCTGCCTACAAGTGAAGAAGAGGAATGCCCTGCCAGGACCCAGAACCAGGGGGAGAGAATCACGGCGGCAGGGAGAGGTAATATACCGGTAGCTTCCCTGCGCACTTTGCATAACTTTATTTCGTATCTTTTGAATATAAAATGCACTCACTTTCCCCCCAGGTTTTGCGTCTTATATTCCGAAAAATATGCTACAGTAGCAAGAAAAAGTATGTGAATTATATAGATTCTGCACAAATTGGTCACAAAATGTGATCTGATCTTCATCTAAGTAACAACAATAGACAATCACAGTCTGCCTAACCTAATTCCACACAGATAATTAAAGAGGAGCTTCAGTCTAAACAAACATACTGTCATTAAGTTACATTAGTTATGTTAATTAAAATAGATAGGTAATATAATCTCTTACCCACCCTGTTTTAAAAGAACAGGCACATGTTTGATTTCATGATGGCAGCCATCTTTTTGGTTGAAAGGAGGTGACAGGGAGCATGAGACACAGTTCCAACTGTCCTGTGTCCTGATCACCTCTCCCAGTTGCTAGGCAAAATGAATAACAACATAGGAAATCCTATCATGCTCTGCACAGCATCAGCATTTTTTTCTTTGAAGGGTGGAGCTTAGATAAAAATGCAGTTAAAAATGATGCTTTGGTAAGAAAAACAAAGTTCTGATGCTGTGAAACTGTTAAAGAAACACCAAGCCTTTTCAGTTCTGCTGAGTAGATTTTTAGTCCGGAGGTTCACTTTAAATGTTCCCATGTTTTTATTGAACATACCATGTAAACATTCACAGTGCAGGTGGAAAAAGTATGTGAACCCTTGGATTTAATAACTGGTTGAATCTCCTTTGGCGGCAATAACTTCAACCAAACATTTTTTGTAGTTGCAGATCAGTAATTCTTGACCATTCCTCTTTACAGAACGGTTTCAGTTCAGCAATATTCTTAAGATGTCTGGTTTAAGTCTCTTTCTTGAGGTTATGCCACAACATCTCAATCGGGGTGAGGTCAGGACACCGACTAGGCCACTCCAGAAGGTGTATTTTTGTCTGTGTAAGCCAATCTGTTGGTGATTTACTTCTATGCTTTGGGTCATTGTTCTGTTGCAACACCCATCTTCTGCTGAGCTTCAGCTGGTAGACAGATGGCCTTAAGTTCTCCTGCAAAATATCTTGATAAACTTGGGAATTCATTTTTCCTTCGATGATAGCAATAGGGATGGCCCTGATTAGGAGAACTCATGGAGAAGTATGTGATCAGCTGATAGATTTGTAAGATCCTAATTTGCTGTGATGACTTCCTGGTTTAACACATGATCATGACCAGCAAATCAGAACCTTACACATTTATCAGCTGATCAAACTGATCACATGCTTCTCCACAAGTTCTCCTAAGCAGGGCCATTCCTAGATAGCAATCTGTCCAGTTCCTGACGCAGGAAAGCAGCCCCAAACCATACATTACAGTTGGAATGAGGTTTTGATGTTGGTGTGCTGTGCCTCTTTTTCTACACACATAGTGTTGTGTGTTTCTTCCAAACAACTCAACTTTGGTTTCATTTGTCCACAGAATATTTTGCCAGTATTGCTGTGGAACATCCAGGTGCTCATTTGCAAACTTTAAATCTGCAGCAATGTTTTTTTGGACAGCAGTGGCTTCCTCTGTGGTATCCTCCTATGAATTGTATTATTGTTTTGTGTTTTAGGTATTGTAGATTCGTTAACATGGATGGTAGCATATGCCAGAGACTTTTCTAAGTCTTTAGCTGACACTCTAGGATTCTTCTTTACCTCAATGAGCATTTTGTGCTGTGCTCTTGCAGTCATCTTTACAGAACGGCAACCCCTTCGGGAGAGTAGCAGCAGTGCTGAACTTTCTCCATTTATAGACAATTTGTCTTACCTTGAACTAATGAACTGCAAGGCTTTTGGAGATACTTGTATAACCCTTTCCAGCTTTATGCAAGTCAACAATTAATGATCGTAGGTCTTCTGAAAGCTCTTTTATGTGAGGCATCATTCACATCAGGCAATGCTTCTTGGGAAAAGCAAACCCAAAACTGGTGTTTTTTTTATAGGGCAGCTGTAACCAACACCTTCAATTTCATCTCACTGATTGGACTCCAGCTCGCTGACACCTCACTCCAATTAGCTCTTGGAGATGTCATTAGTCTAGGGCAGCCTTTCTCAACCTTTTTACCCTGGGGGAACCCTGAAAATAACTTTTGAATCTCAAGAAACCCCTGTAAAAAATGTTTGATCTCGAGGAACCCCTGTATTTATTTTGCAAGAGGGAATGGTCTTTAAAAGTAGGTGAGACTGTTTATTTTACTACCCCCTATTACACTGCCACTTATGATACTGTCTCCTTATCCTAGTGCTTTTTATTAATGTGCTCCTTATTATTCTGACCCCCAATTCAGTGATTCTTTTTAAAGTACCCCCTATTATAATGTGCTCTATTATACTTCCCACGAGATGGGGGAAAATGCTAAGGAACCCCTGCAAAGTACCCTAGGAACTCTGGGGGTTCCAGGAAACCCTGGTCTAGAGGTTCACAGATTTTTTCCACCTACACTGTGAATGTTTACATGGTGTGTTCAATATAAACATGCAAACATGTAATTATTTGTGTGGTATTAGTTTAAGCAGACTGTGATTGTCTATGGTTGTGACTTAGATGAAGATCAGATCACATTTTACAACCAATTTGTGCAGAAATCCATATCATTCCAAAGGGTTCACATACTTTTTCTTGCTACTGTAATTAGTGTTTTCAGGCAAAGAGAATACTTACATAAGTTAATATCATGCCCATGACCACAGGGATGAAAATAAAGTTCAGTGTGGTAACTTGAAGTAGGCAACAATCATTATCTGGGTTAAAATTGACTTCTTTGTACTCTGTGGGCGGTTGCAGTTCAGTAAAGCAATGATTCTTCCGTTTTGGAGCCTAAATTAAAAAAAAACAAACAAAAAAAAAACCTTACAAGTTAAAGTACTGAATAAATTAATGGTGACTTTCAGTAAAGTATTTACACGTTCATATTACTAGCTGTACTCTAAGTACTTCACATAAAATAAAGTCATAATAGTAAGTTGGACACCAGGTTCCTTTATAGCTTGTGAGGGTGTTTATATCCAAGATAATACCTGCTTGTATTTAAAATGAACTTAAGTGAAATCTTAAAGCAAAACTGAAGTGAGAAAACTCACTTCAGGTTTGATGAGTAAAGGGATGACTGAATAGTATAGAGCCATCACATTCTTCCACCAGGCCCGTTGTTCGAGCCATATCCATGGTAAAGCTGCTCAGTCAAATAGCTCTTTGAACCTACTCGTGTCCCTGAGCAGGTCAATAGCTTTAATGGAATGACGGGCCAGGTGGAGATACGGGAAGGCTCAATACTATCCAGAGCCCTCCATCTACTCAGATACTGTGTTTACCCGAAAATAAGACAAGTTCTCATATTGACTTTCACACCAAACATGCGTTAGGGGCTTATTTCAGGGATGTCTACTTTTCCTATGAACAATCATCTACATTTATTCTTGAACAAGAAATACCCAATTTTTATTCAAATAAACTCCTACCATTACAATCTGGATTATCATAACTCTCCAAACCCTGAATTCCATCATTAATTTTTCAAAATCGACTTTCCTATTCCGTGTACAACAATCTACATTTACAGAGAGTCCAGCACTTGTTAATACTTATTGTTTTGAGTCTGGTGGGGGTATTTTGAGTGTGATTCTTTTGGAGGTTTCAACTTTACTTGGTGAAGGGTCTACCTGTCCTGTTGCATTTTATTGCCAATTAATTTTACTTTTTTACATGTGTACTGGAGTCATTTTGAGAAAACCAAGCACCGCTCATCAGAGGTGGGCTAATTCGTGATTTAAATGAGGCTTAATTGCCTCAGGTTTGCGGCTGTGAGAGAGGGGGTTACTTAGTCATAAGTCGGCTGTCTTGTATGCATTTCAAACGTCTTGCACGTGTCCTATTGCACGCATCCTTGCATTTCCTCCTTCAAGCCGGAAGGAGGAAGTGTGCGGTAGTGAGCCTTTCAGACGTTCAATAGGACGTGTGCAAGACGTTTGAGACGCATAAAACACAGCAGACTTATGGGTAAGTAACTGTAGGATTTCCAATATGGCGGATCATTGATTTAGTGATTAATTGAGCTTGTTTAGATGATTGAATAAAGATAAACATAATTTTTCCTTCCTTTAGGTACAGAAGGTGAATTTCATGAGATAAGAGTATGATTTATTATATTTTAATAGAGGTGTTCTGATTAAATGTTATTCATAAACAACTATCGTATTAGCTATAAATAATAGGTACTTCGTTTCACTTTAAAGTAAGATTTAAGGAAGAATCAGGCTATTTCTCCACTAGAGAGACAGAATGTTGATTTTAGATATTTGTCTTATGCTGGATCCACACGGTGCGTTCGCGCACTCGATTTCCCGCTCGATTCCCGTCGATTCGTTTATTTCAAACATGTCCGATTTGGATTTCGATGGATCGTTAGGTCGATTCACATGCAAAGTATGCCAAATCGACCTAACGATCCATCGAAATCCAAATCGGACATATTGGAAATAAACAAATTGACGAGAATCGAGCAGGAAATGGAGTGCGTGAACGCACCGTGTGGATCCAGCATAAGATTAAGTAACTTTGCAAATACCTGGACTGTTGTCCTAACCCCAAATAGCTAACAAAATTTGGAATGCAAAACAGAGATAGTCTTAGCAAAGTGTTTCTGTTTAAAATTCAACATAGAATGCACTGAAAAGAAAAACAAGTCTATATAAATGTGTGTATAATTAAGAATATAAAATATCTAGGGTGTTATATATATATATATATATCGGTATAATAGCCAGAATTCTGCTTTTCCCTTTATGAAGCAAGCTATTCCTGAAATTACCACAGAGCTGGAATGACATAGGTGACTGTTGACCAGAGCAGAGACAGCTAGATAAATCAGAATTTGACTTAAATGTTTGCACATATAAGCCAAGTGTTTACCAAGTTTGCTATGTGCAGGGCAAGCTGGATAAAGGGTTATTTTAGTTTATCAATGAAGCAATACCGATCTGTTGCAGTATGATATATCTATATATATTTGCTGATTTCCAAATACTAGCCAGGTTTTGAGGATGAATATAGTCAGAATGACAATAATTTAACTCCTATAATGCTAATCGTTGCCACATTGAAAATATATATATATATATATATATATATATATATATATATATATATATATATTTATTTAATGCTGATAAATGGAATAAATGTTTGTTATTTCAATCTTAATTGTTATAGGGGTAACAATAAAACCCACATCACACTATTAGTTATTGCCCGTTAAACATCAGTGCGAGTGAATTCTCATAAGAAAGTGTATCGTTTAAAACCCTGACAATGAATTTCAATATTAATCCAATGCAGATCATCAATAATGGAATCATATGGGATAGATATTAAATGTTGATTACGTCTTATGTGAACTTATAATTGTGATATTGTGCTGACCTGTGTGGAACGTGTTTTGGATAATATTATATTCTTCAGTCAGACTCGAGTTATATTAGTTTAGAATGTGTTTTTAGCATTATGCCAGAGAGTCACTGTGTAATGTCCAATTCTTCCAAAAAGCCAGAATGTTACAAAACCAGTTTGAGATGGTTAACAATAAAGCTAAATAAACCAGTTGGAGACACTAGGTAATCAATTCTAATCAGATAGCTGTCCACTGGGGAATTTTCCCATTGTTCAATCTCGAGGGGAAGGTTATACGAACTGGGAGATCAAAGTTTATTCTATTAATACCACATTCAAAATTCAAAGATGGAACAATAGAGCCACCATAGTCATGGATTATAAGTATTACCATAATAAAATTGTTTAGGTCCATTAGTGATCCTAGAGTGTCCCTAGTGGAGAAATCTAATATTTCATTTGGGTTAAAAGTTAATCAGGAGAAAAACACCCACTGGTCACTGATAGGCTGGACGATTTGATCCTCTGGGCAGGATTAGAGATAATGATGGAAATAAAGACAGCGGGGCTGAGTCATTAGGCATCATTATCATCACCAGAGTCACCTGATAGATCCATCTACCCTCACGGCTCTCACATTTAAAAGGACACAAGGCCAATACCATCCCTACATTGAAGCATCATGCTGTGGGGATTTATTTCAGTGGCAGGAACTGGGAGATTATTCAGGATAAAGGGAAAGGTGACTGCAGCAATGTACAGAGACATCCTAGATAAAAACCTGCTCCAGAGCACTCAGACTGGGGCGATGGTTCGTCTTTCAGTAGGACAATGACCCTAAGCACACAGCCAAGATGTCAAAGGAGTGGCTTCAGGAAAACTCTATGAATGTCCTTGAGTGGCCAAGCCAGAGCCCAAACTTAAAATGGCTGTGCACTAACACTTTCGATCACACAAGATAGAGCTTGAGAGCTGTTGCAAAGAGGAATAGGCGAAAATGCCCAAGGATAGGTGTGCCAGCTTGTGGCATCATATTCAAAAAGACTTGAGGCTGTAATTGCTGCCAAAGGTGCATCGACAAAGTATTGAGCTAAGGCTGTGAATACTTATGAACAAGTGAGTTCTCAGTTCATTTATTCTTAACAAATTTGTCAAAACCTCAAGTAAACTGTTTTCACATTGTCATTATGGGATGTTGTGTGTAGAATTCTGAGGAAAAAAATGAGTTTAAAGGACAACTATAAATAAGGAAGTGTTCGAAAACTACAATGTACAAATGTCTAAATATTTTTTAATAGCTACTGTGCATCCGGAAAGTATTCACAACGCATCACTTTTTCCACATTTTGTTAGGTTACAGCCTTATTTCAAAACAGAATAACTACGTTACAGTTTTTTTCCCTTCAAGAATATGTGACACCTATGCTAACCTAGAAATAAAAAAACACATACAGTATATAAGTGGATAAATACTGGTTCTACTTACATAACAGATGTATTGCACTGTCCATGTTATGATTCCTGTGAATTTTATAAAGGAAAAGCAGAGAATCCTATTCTAGAAAGTTTCCATCTTGGTTACCTGTGACCTCCTATATATAATAATATATATATATATATATATATATATATATATATATATATATATATATATATATATATATATATATATATATCTGCAGCGTAGGTTAGCCAGGTCCTCTGGACTCCTGGAACCTCCGGCAGGCAGGCTGCTGGCCAATAAGGATGCAGGGGAGAAGACGCGGCGAGTAGAGAGGGAGGAGAGAGGCGGCGCCGCCGCTACGTCATGGCTGGGGGCGGCGTCAGGCACGTTACAAGCACGCGCGTTGCAGGCTGCCCACCGCCGCCCCCAGCCATGACGTAGCGGCCGCCTCTCTCCTCGCCGCCTCTCCTCCCCTGCATCCTTATTGGCCAGCGGCCGGCAGCTAAACATAATGAGCTGCTGGCCGCAAAATTTAACGAGATGCGGCAGAGAGGCCGCGATCTACCGGTAGATCGCGATTGACCTATTGGGCAGCCCTGTCCTAAGGTATGCAATAACTCCAAACCATAACAGCAGAAAAAGTTTTGAATGCAGGATTAGCATATTTATCACTTAATACACTCAGACCAGTTGCTGTTGAAATTTGATTTTTATGGAGACAATCCCGCTTTAAAAACCAAAACAATTTTCACATTTCAGCGCTCTTACCATTCATTCAGCAATAACTTACTTATCACTCTGAATGATTTTATTTTTTATGCATTGTAAAGGGAATAATAAGAAAAGAAAAAAAGGGGAAAAAACATTATTTCTCCATTTTCAGCCATTATAGTTTTAACCATTTCAGCCCACGGGTTGTTTTCACCTTATGGACGAGAGGAATTTTCAAATTTCAGCTCTCCTCTCTTTCATTCCCCAATAACTTTACCACTACTTATCACAACAAAATGAACTATACCTTGTTTTTTTCACCATTAATTAGGTTTTCCTTGGGTGGTACATTATGCCAAGTACGATTTTATTCTGAATGCATTTTAATGGGAATAATAAGAAAGAAAAAAAAAATAAAGAAAAAAAAATAATTTCTCAGTTTTGGGCCATTGTAGTTTTAAAATAATACATGCTTAGGCTGAATGGTTTTCGGTTTTAATCAAACATCGTGATAAGGCCCAAGACGTTCTTCAGCTTGTCAAAGGGGTGGTTTTCATGCTGCTGGCTGCGGTTACCTACTCTGCTACCAGCCTCCTCCTCCAGTAAAGTTTCAATTCCATTCGGCCTCACCACATAGCATAGCCGCGGGGTGAGCCGCGGCCTTGCAACGCTGGCCGCGAACAAAGTGATGACACACTTCCTGGTACAGGCCTCGCGTTACTATGCAAACACTCTTTCCCTCTTCACCGCAGCTCACTTCATAGCTATGCAATGCAGTGAGGCCAAATGGAATTTAAACTTTACTGGAGGAGGGGGCTGGGAGCGGAGGAGGATACCAAAAGCAGAGTAGGTAACAGCAGCCAGCGGCAGAGAGGCGGGAAATAGAGAGGGATCTGCCTATATACACGAGGGGAGGAGGGGGATGGATTTGGATGGCTAACCTGTACTGCAGCACCTATACACTGGCTAACCTGTACCACGGCACCTGCAGCACTGGACCGCAGGTGGCGCAGGATCTGCCTCAAGGGCAGCAGAGTGGTGCTAGCGCTGGTCTGAAGTTTCATGGTGAGGCATATACCAGCAGCGCAGCATCTCCTGGACCTAACACCAGTACTTCCATAGACCCTGGTGAAGTGGTGAGCACCAGAATGGAAGTTGAAACTGGTTTGGTGGCACGTGCATTAAGACGAGTCACAGCCACCAAGAAAACGGGCCCGTACTACCCATAGTCTTCCAGAGGTGCTGGCAAATCCCAATTGGCAATCCCCTGGTTCCGCCACACCCGTACTGCCCCCTTTCACCGCCCAGTCTGGAGTCCTGGTGGAGACAGATAATCTAGGATCAGCCCTAGACTTTTTTCATCTGTTCTTCACCGAGGATCTCTACGACTTAATTGTGGCTGAGACCAACCGGTATACCACACAATACATCACCGACAACCCGGATAGGTACTATGCCCAGCCTTTCCGGTGGAAACCACTCCAAGTTTCCGAACTTAAAACTTTTTTGGCCCTTCTCCTTAACATGGGTCTAGTTAAACTGAATGTATTGCGGTCTTATTGGTCTACGCACCCAATACTTCACCTGCCCATGTTCTCTGCTGCCATGTCCAGGTCACGATTTGAGAACATCCTGCGCTTCCTGCACTTCAATGACAACACAACCTGTCATGACCTGCTTATGACCGGCTCCACAAAATTCGGCCCTTCATAGACCACCTGTCATCAAAATTTGCAGATGCTTATACCCCTGAACAGAACATCTGCGTAGACGAGTCCCTCATAAATTTTACTGGGCGCCTTGGCATCAAACAGTACATCCCAAGCAAGCGCGCCCGGTATGGGGTGAAACTGTATAAGCTCTGTGAAAGGGCCACAGGCTATACTTATGGTTTTAAGGTCTATGAGGGAAAAGTCTAAAAATTGGAGCCGGTCGGATGCCCTGACTACCTGGGGAGCAGTGGCAAGATTGTGTGAGACTTGGTATCACCTTTGTTCCAGGGGTACCATCTTTATGTGGACAACTTTTACACAAGTGTGGCCCTCTATCAGCATTTAAAGATAGAAGGAATCCGCTGCTGTGGCACCGTGCGGCCTAGTCACCGGGGCTTCCCCCAACGGCTCGTTAGTACCCGGCTTGCACAGGGGAAAGGGCTGCCTTGTGTACCGATGACCTGCTTGCGGTGAAATGGAAGGACAAGAGGGACGTTTACCTTCTGTCAACCATTCACACAGACACGACAGTGCAAATTCACAGGGCAACTGAGGTCCCTGAAAAACACCTCCCCGTCCACGACTATAATGCTAACATGGGAGGGGTGGACTTCAATGACCAGATGTTAGGGCCCTATTTAGTTTCCCGCAAAACAAGACACTGGTATAAAAAAGTGTCTGTTTATCTAATTCAATTGGCTATTTACAACAGCTTTGTTCTCTACAGTAAGGCTGGGAGAACTGGATCTTTCCTTAAATTCCAAAAAGAGATCGTTATGGAACTCCTGTATCCAGGAGGTGCCGTGGCCCAACCCCAAAATTTAGTTAGCCGGCTACATGAAAGGCACTACGCCTTTCCCATTCCGAGTGCCCCAATTCAACGCATCCCAAGAAAACGTTGTCGTGTCTGCAGCAGGGCAGGAATAAGGTGTGACACCACTGTTTACTGTCCCACCTGTCCTGACCAGCCTGGCCTATGCCTAGGGGAGTGTTTCCAGAGGTATCATGAGGAGATACACTTTTAGAGAGTAGGGAATTCCAGACATAGCAGTATGCACGCAAGGGTCTCTGTGCTATTTCACACTGGCTGGAAAATTATTAGCGAAAGTCACACTTTGCGCCCCCCTACGCCGGAAGTGCTTGACTTAACGCTAGTGCATGCCTACGTTACTTCTGCGGCAATTTGGGTCGGCACGGAAGTCATGTTAGTCTACGGCAACGCAGTTAATTACTAGGCAGAATGCGATTACTAGGTCGAATGCTACTCTTGCGGTATTCCCTGAAGGTCTGTTGTGGGCGATGCGGTGCGCGCGACCCACCGAATACGCCAATATGCAGTGTGAACCCAGACATCAGGTTTCCAGAGACCCTAATACACAGTGCTGCCAGAAACCTCTCCTTTCACTTGGGACAAAGTGCATAATGTACTTTGCCACATCTCTGTGCGATTTGCACTTTGCAATGTGGGGAGGAGAGGTTTGTCCTCGGAAAGGTAAGAAAAAAACAAAACTAAAAAAAAAAAAAAAAAAAGGTAAGCAAAAAAGTTAATGTTTGGTTCCCAATGTTAATGTTTGGGTTAAAAAATGTTCAACAGAGTTTATAAAAGTTGATGTTAATGAAGTTATTGCTTTGCTGCTTGCTTGTTTTTTGTGTTTTTTTTTTTCTTCTCTCTTTTTTACATCCTTTACCCTTCCAGGTGGACCGACCGACCGACCAACCAGCTGCAGCACTGATGGTGCATCCTGACAGAAGCATTGTGCGTCTGTCGGATTACACACAAGTCGGTACATGCAGCGCTGCAGGACGAGATTTCTCCTCCGCAGTAAAAAGATACGTTTGCCGAGGAATATGAGCTGAGGGGCGGTGTTGGAGTTCCTATGCTTTGGCAAGCACTTTGTATCAAAAAAGAACTCTGGCAATGATTTGTTCATCCACATCGATCGGTGTGAATGGAGAAATCGGGTTTGCCAGGGCATACAAGCTGAGTGGGTTTGGACGTTTTTGGGTGGCAGCTCCTATGTCCTGGCAGACGCCTCCCCTCTTTTTTTTCACATTTTTTGGCAAATATTTTTTCATCCACATTGATTGATTGATTGTTTGATGTTCATTTTTCCTTTCAGCCCAGAGTGCATTACCCGTATGCCCAATATAAGGAGTATAGCAGAAACTCCTAATACTAAAATGCCAGGACTGACCCCACAAATGACCCCATTTTGGAAAGAAGACACCCCAAAGTATTCCGTGAGGTACATGGTGTGTTCATAGAAGATTTTATCTTTTGTCACAAGTTAGCAGAAATTGTTGTTTGTTTGTTTTTCTCAGTGTCATTTTCCGCTAACTTATGACACAAAATAAAATTTTCTATGAACTCACCATGCCCCTCATGGAATACCTTGGGGTGTCTTCTTTCCAAAATGGGGTAATTTGTTGGGTTTGTAAACTGTCCTGGCATGTGGGGGGGTGCTATATTGTGAGCACCTCCCTAAAGGTACTCATTGGACTTTGGGCTCCTTTGCGCAACTAAGCTGCCAAAAAAGTGTCACACATGTGGTATCGCCGTACTCAGGAGAAGTAGCATAATGTGTTTTGGGGTGTATTTTTACACATACCCATGCTGGCTGGGAGAAATATCTCTGTAAATGGACAATTGTGTGTAAAAAAATTGTTTTTAAAATGACTATTTTTTGATTTTTTTTTTTACACACAATTGTCCATTTACAGAGATATTTCTCCCACCCAGCATGGGTATGTGTAAAAATACACCCCAAAACACATTATACTACTTCTCCTGAGTACGGCGATACCACATATGTGACACTGCCCAGGTGCGTTAAGGGGCCCAAAGTCCTATGAGTACCTTTAGGATTTCACAGGTCATTTTGAGGCATTTGGTTTCCAGACTACTCCTCACGGTTTAGGGCCCCTAAAATGCCAGAGCAGTTTGGGAATCCCACAAGTGACCCCATTTTAGAAAGAAGACACCCCAAGGTATTCCATTAGGAGTATGGTGAGTTCATAGAATATTTTATTTTTTTGTCACAAGTTAGCGGAAATTGATTTTTATTGTTTTTCTTCACAAAGTGTCATTTTCTACTAACTGGTGAAAAAAAAAAAAATCTTCTATGAACTCATCATACACCTAACGGAATACCTTGAGGTGTCTTCTTTCTAAAATGGGGTCACTTGTGGGGTTCCTATACTGCCCTGGCATTTTAGGGGCCCAAAACCGTGAGGAGTAGTATGGAAACCAAATGCCTCAAAATGACTGTTCAGGGGTATAAGCATCTGCAAATTTTGATGACAGGTGGTCTATGAGGGGCTGAATTTTGTGGAACCGGTTATAAGTAGGGTGGCCTCTTAGATGACAGGTTGTATTGGCACTGAAGTGCAGGAAGCGCAGGATGTTCTCAAATCGTGACCTGGACATGGCAGCAGAGAACATGGGCATGTGATGTATTGGGTGCGTAGACCAATAAGGCCGCAATACATTCTTTTTTACTAGACCCATGTTAAAGAGACTCCGTAACAAAAATTGCATCCTGTTTTTTATCATCCTACAAGTTCCAAAAGCTATTCTAATGTGTTCTGGCTTACTGCAGCACGTTTTACTATCACCATCTCGGTAATAAATCAACTTATCTCTCTCTTGTCAGACTTGTCAGCCTGTGTCTGGAAGGCTGCCAAGTTCTTCAGTGTTGTGGTTCTGTGATGCATCCCCCCCTCCAGGCCCCTCTCTGCACACTGCCTGTGTATTATTTAGATTAGGGCAGCTTCTCTCTTATCTTTTACAAGCTGGATAAATCCTCCTCTGAGCTGGCTGGGCTTTCACATACTGAGGAATTACATACAGGCAGAGCTGTCTGCACTCTGCAGGAAGAAACAGCCTGACACTTCAGTGGAAGATAGCTGCAGGGGGAAAGAAACACACAAATGATCTCTTGAGATTCAAAAGGAAGGGTGTATACAGCCTGCTTGTGTATGAATGTATTTTCTATGTGTGGACATACTGTACATCAACCTACTTCCTGTTTTGGTGGCCATTTTGTTTGTTTATAAACAAACTTTTTAAAACTGTTTTTAACCACTTTTAATGCGGCCAGGAGCGGCGAAATTGTGACAGAGGGTAATAGGAGATGTCCCCTAACGCACTGGTATGTTTACTTTTGTGCGATTTTAACAATACAGATTCTCTTTAAGGAGAAGGCCCCAAAATATGTTAAGTTCGGAAACTTGAAATGGTTTCCCCCGAAAAGGCTGGGCATGGTAGCTTCTTGGATTGGCGGTGGCATATTGTGTGGCATAACGGTTGGTCTCAGCCACAATTAAGTGGTAGAGACCAGCAGTGATCAGAAAAAAATTCTCTCACTGCGGTAGGGTGAGGGTTTGGCCGGGTGATCAAAAGCCTGCAGGGGGCAGATTAGGGCCTGATCTGAGGGATAGGAGTGCTAGGGGTTGACAGGAGGTGATTGATGGGTGTCTCAGGGGGTGATTAGAGGGGAGAATAGATGCAAGCAATGCACTGGGGAGGTGATCGGAAGGGGGTCTGAGGGGGATCTGAGGGTTTGGCCAAGTGATCAGGAGCCCACACGGAGCAAATTAGGGCCTGATCTGATGGGTAGGTGTGCTAGGGGGTGACAGGAGGTGATTGATGGGTGTCTCAGGGTGTGATTAGAGGGGGGAATAGATGCAAGCAATGCACTGGGAAGGTGATCGGGGGGGGGGAGGTGCTGAGGGAGATCTGAGGGTGTGGGTGGGTAATTGGGTAGATTAGGGTCTGATCTGATGGGTAGCAGTGACAGGGGGTGATTGAAGGGTGATCAGAGGGGAGAACAGATGTAAATAATGCACTAGGGAGGTGATAAGGGGGGGTCTGAGGGTGTGGGCGGGTGTTTGGGTGCCCGCAAGGGGCAGAATAGGGTCTGATCTGATGGGTAGCAGTGACAGGTGGTGACAGGAGGTGATTGATAGGTGATCAGGGTGTGAGTAGAGGGGAGAATAGATGCAAGCAATGCACTGGCGAGTTGATCAGGGGGGGGGGGGTCTGCGGGCGATCTGAGGGTGTGGTCGGGTGATCAGGTGCCCGCAAGGGGCAGGTTAGGGTCTGATGGGTGGCAGTGACAGATGGTGATTGATGGGTGATTGACAGGTGATCAGTGGGTAATTACAGGGGAGAATAGATGTATACAGTACACGGGGGGGGGGGGTCTGGGGAGGATCTGAGGGTGTGGGGGGTGATCAGGAGCCCCTAGGGGGCAGTTTAGGACCTGATCTAAAATGTAGCGTTGACAGATAGTGACAGGGGGTGATTGATGGGTTATTGGGTGCAAACAGTGGTCTGGGGGTGATCGGGGGGGTCTGAGGGGTGCTGTGGGCGATCAGGGGGCAGGATCAGTGTTTGTGTGTGCTTACTAGGGGGGCTGCAACCTGCCATGGTGGTCCCTTGATCACTGGGACCACCAGGGCAGGAGGCAGCCTGTATAATACACTTTGTATACATTACAAAGTGTATTATACACTTTGCATGCGGCGATTGAGGGGTTAACAACCCGCCGGCGCTTCTAAACAGCCGGCCAGTTGACGTCACGGGTGGGCGGAGCGATGCTGCATGCGATCCCCGGCTGATTAGTCCCCCAGGTGCCGCCGCCAATTGGCGTTACGCGGTCCTGGGGGTGCCACTTTGCCGCCGCCAATTGGCTGTGGGAGGTCGGCAAGTGGTTAAGGGTTTTTAAGACTGCAGTCCTTAAGTGGTTAACCAAGAATGACACATTTAGAGTTTTAGAAAATGATAACTCCTATATAAACACCAAATTAGTATTTTATCTAATTAAAAGTAACAGTAAATGCTTGGAAATGGTTTAGAACCAATTATGTACTACAATTAAATATATATATTTGTTAAGGGGTACTTGTGATAATGTTTACTATGCCAGGGGGTACTTGGTGAGTACAGGGTTTTATAAGGGGTACATACCAATAAAATGTTGAGAAACACTGGGCTAAACTATACTGGGGGCACCTATACGTGGCTACCTATACTGGGGGAACTCATACTCACCATCAGTGTGCTGATCCATCATTGTGCATTGAAAATCGTGAATCGAAATTGCAATTTCTGACAGAAATCGTGCAATTCAATCTTTTCCTAAAATCGTTCAGGTCTTATACATGCTACCGTAATTAAAACCCACAAATTTTATATACCCATTTGTACTGGTAATTAAAACGTTTAAAATATTTCCCTGATACAATATATAGTGACAAAATTTTATTTGGAAATAAAGGTGCATTTTTTCAGTTTGACATCCATCACAAATTTTAAGCAAATAATTTAATAATAATATACTCTCTTGACACACATATTAACCACTTCAGACTTGAGGCATTATTTTCCAAGTGCGCCTATGGCTTTTTTGCATTTCTTTTAGATAGGGACTGGTTAAAGTTAGGAGTAGGTGGTGGGTGGAAAAAAGGTTAGGAGTAATTAAAGGGTGGTTAGGGTAAGGCATAGTTAGCAGAGGGTTCAGGTGAGAGGGTACAGTGGGTGATCGCAAAATATCGGTTAAATTACTGATATTCTACTACAGTGGATATTCTATTACCGTTTTTTTATGCTCATTACTGTCATTTTTTTGCGGCAATTTTTCCTCACGGTGTAATTATAGATAAACCCTGTTTATGCTTAAAGGGAACCTTAACTGAGAGGGATATGAATGTTTCCTTTTAAATACCAGTTGCTTGGCAGTCCTACTGATCGCTGTGCCTGCAGTAGTGGCTTAATCACACGCCTGAAACAAGCATGCAGCTAATCTAGTCTGACTTCAATCAGAGCACCTGATCTGCATGCTTGTTGAGGGGCTGTGGCTAAAAGTATTAGAGACACAGAATCAGCAGAAGAGTCAGGCAACTGGTATTATTTTAAAAGAAAAAATCCATATCCTTCTCAATTTAGGTTCCTTTTAACACTAGCTTTCCCCTATCTATGCCTAACCCCAGCCACCTCACAGACTCCTAACACTAATCCTCCCCAATCTATACCTAACATTAATGGGTGTCCCATAGGCAACCAAGTTAAATGCCGCTAATAGCAGCTATAACAGTAAATTTGGGTGCCGGAGTCGCTCGTTAAAAAAACTGGCACCAAGACTGTCCACTATGGAAACTGCAGCTATAAATAGCGGGTACTGTGGCACCGGCTATTTTTATGTTTATACCCTATATATTTATAGCAGCAGTTACTATAGTGGGTGGTCCAGTTGATCGCGATTTTTGCGCCCCATTTTACTATTATAGCGATATTAGCGGCGTTTTACAGGGGTGCCTATGGCGGCAACAAATTTATGAGCACGTACTGTGTCCACATTTAGGTGACCCCTCACAGCAGCTCCTGCCACCTCAAAACACAGAATTGAGGTAACAGAGAACTGCTGTGAGAGAAACAGAGAGAGAGGCCACACTTGTTCCTGCGGAAAACAGTGGCGTTTTCCCACGGTCAATTTTTTGCTTTGTTGCGCCTGCGTCATCCACCATAGACTGCCTGCACCTGCCAGCAGTCTATGGGAATTGTACGCGCATTATGATTTCATGCGGCAAGGAATCTTTTTTTTTTTAATCGTGCAAATTGCGGCCCGGAAAAACGAACACGTGCATCGCCATTTAAAAGCATTATGTGCATTGTGCAAAATCACACGTTTCACGTTTACAAGGCATGGCCCAATTAGCCCCAAAAGGGAAAAAATTCCTTCCCGACTCCAGATGGCAATCAGATAAAATCCCTGGATCAACATCACTGGGCATTACCTAGTAATTGTATCCATGGATGTCTTTCAACACAAGAAAAGCATCTAAACCCCCTTTAAATGCAGGTATAGAATTTACCATAACTACTTCCTGTGGCAATGCATTCCACATCTTAATCACTCTTACAGTAAAGAACCCTTTCCTAAATAAATGGCTAAAACGTTTTTCCTCCATGCGCAGATCATGTCCTCTAGTCCTTTGAGAAGGCCTAGGGACAAAAAGCACATCCGCCAAGCTTTTATATTTCCCTCTGATATATTTATACGTTAATTAGATCCCCTCTAAGGCATTTTTTTTTCTAGACTAACCTTTCTTGGTAAGCGAGACCTTCCATCCCTCGTATCAGTTTTGTTGCTTGTCTCTGCACCTGCTCTAAAACTGCAATATCTGTCCTGTAATGTGGTGCCCAGAACTGAATTCCATATTCCACATGTGGTCTTACTAGAGAGTTAAACAGGGGCAATATTATGCTAGCATCTTGAGTTTTTATTTCCCTTTTAAAGAGGAGCTGTTAGGTATAAGGTCTCAGAGAAAAAAAAACACATATCAGTAGCTAAAGATTGGCTGTACTTACATTACATATTCATTTCACTGTCCACGTTTGGATTTCACAGAATTTTTATATAGTATTTGCAGAGAATGATGCTCCTGACAGCTCATGGCAGGTTCCATGTTTGTCTGTCTCCTATGAAGCCAAATGTGTTGTCATGTCCTGCCTGCTTCCTGATGATTCCACTCAGAAAAAATACAACACTACTGTGCAGTGAATATTAATTAGCCATGTGGCTAGGAACAATAGCGGACTCATGCAGTATACTCTGCCCTGAGATTTTTCAGTGCTGGCTGTTGTAACATGAGCCTGTGACTTCTCACTAGCAGCCGAGGGGAGGACCCAAGCAGCCCCAGAATGCTTTGCAGTATGGTATGCGGCCTGTCGTCCTTTTAAGACCTTGTGTCTAACATCCTTGCTGTTCAGCACACATCAAAAGTAAGAGAGATTTTTAACTTCAGTATTGGCTTTTTGGCTTCCTTCTAAACTGTTTAACACCGGAGAATAGAGGTTTAAATTAGCTTTTGCAGCATGACAGTTACTCTTTAATGCATCCCAAAATGTTATTAGCTTTAGCTGCAGCGGCTTGGCATTGTATACGATTATTTAACTTATTGTCGATGAGACGCTGCAACGAGAAAGGGAATAGGAGTGCATCTGAGGCTAGATAGATACTGGTGGTAGGGGATTCAATTATTAGGCACACAGATAGGGTAATCTGTCGAAGGAATCGTGAATGCCGTACAGTCTGTTGTCTCCCGGGTCCTCGGGTTCGGCATGTAGCAGAAATAATTGACAGAATATTGCGTGGGGCTGGGGAAGACCCGGCTGTCATGGTACACATTGGCACCAATGAATGATTTTCAGGTACTTGGAGATAAACTTAAAGCAAGTACCTCCAAAGTGGAGTTTTCTGAAATACTGCCAGTGCCACGTGCTACATCTGAGAAACAGAGGGAGCTTAGGGAGTTAAATAAGTGGCTGAGAAAGTGGTGTGAGAAGGAGGGGTTTGGGTTCCTGGAGAACTGGGCAGACTTTGCAGTCGGCTACAGGTTCTACAGCAGAGATGGGCTGCACCTTAATGGGGAGGGTGCAGTTGCATTGGGGGAGAAGATGGCTAAACGGTTGGAGGAGATTTTAAACTAGGATCTGGGGGGAGGCAGGAGGGTAAAGTCTCAATATGTAAACAAGATAAGGTAAAAAGACAGTGGGAGCCTAACATTATGGGGGGGGGGGGGGGGGGGACGACGACGACAGTGTAAAGAGTAAGGAGGTTGGTAAAACTTCAAGTAGCCCATTTCAAGTAACTCAAATTGGAAAATGTGGTGGTAAAAATATAAAGTTCATGGTAACCAATGCTAGGAGTCTTGCAAATAAAATGGACGAACTAGAGTTCATTCTGATTGACAACGGCATTGACATTGTGGGAATAACCGAGACATGGATGGATGAAAGCCATGGCGAATTTAGAGGGATACAATGTGTTTAGGAAGGATAGGACAGGGAAAAAAGGTGGAGGGGTTTGTCTCTTTGTTGAGGACTCTTTTACAGCTGTCCTAAACAATGAGATGGATGAAGATTGCGAAGATGTGGAGTCTGTTTGGGTAAATATTCATGGTGGAAATAAAGGTTGCCAATTGCTTATTGGGGTATGCTACAGGCCACCACATATTCATGAAGCTGCAGAAGTAAAAATGAGGTCATAGTTATGGGTGACTTCAACTTTTCAGACATTGACTGGGGCAATATTATGCTAGCATCTCGAGTTTTTATTTCCCTTTTAATGCATCCTAAAATTGTATTAGCTTTAGCTGCAGCGGCTTGGCATTGAATACGATTATTTAACTTGTTGTCGATGAGTAATCCTAAGTCCTTCTCCAAGTTTGATGTCCCCAACTGTATTCCATTTATTGTGTATGGTGCTAAACCATTGGTACGACCAAAATGCATGACTTTCCAGATGCTGTTGCAACATGTCCCTATCTTCCTGAGAGTTGATGATTCTGCACAATGTTGTATCATCTGCAAAAATAGCAACATTGCTTTCTACTGCATCTACTAGTTCATTAATAAATAAATTGAAGAGCACTGGATCCAGTACAGACCCCTATGGGACCCCACTGCTAACAGTTACCCATTTAGAGTATGATCCATTGACCACAACTCTTTGTTTTCTATCCATTTGCCAATTCCCTATCCATGCACACAGACTCTTCCTCAGTCCTTGCATCCTCAACTTTTGCACCAGACTTTTGTGGGGAACAGTGTTGAAGGCCTTTGCAAAGTCCAAGTATATCACATCTTCAGCATTCCCAATATCCACATTAGCGTTCACTACCTCATAAAAGCTGAGCATGTTAGTCAAACAGGATCTGTCTTTAGTAAACGTTGAGGATGCAAGGACTGGGGAAGAGTCTGTGTGCATGGATAGGGAACTGGCTAATGGACAGAAAACAAAGAGTTGTGGTCAATGGATCATACTCAAAATTAGAGACTGTTAGCAGTGGGGTCCCACAGGGGTCTGTACTGGGTCCAGTGCTCTTCAATTTATTTATTAATGACCTAGTAGATGCAGTAGTGAGCAATGTTGCTATTTTTGCAGATGAGACAAAATTGTGCAGAATCATCAACTCTCGGAAAGATAGTGTCATATTGCAACAGGATCTGGATAGGATGGCTATATGGGCACATAAATGGCAGATGAAATTCAATGTTGAAAAATGAGAAAGTCATGCATTTTGGTCGTACCAATGGTCTAGCACCATACACAATAAATGGGATACAGTTGGGGACATCAAACTTGGAGAAGGACTTAGGAGTACTCATCGACAACAAGTTAAATAATCATACTCAAATAACAAGTAAAATAATCGTACTCAAATAATCGTAGCTGCAGCTAAAGCTAACAAAATTTTGGGATGCATTAAAAGGGAAATAAAAACTTGAGATGCTAGCATAATATTGACCGTTTAACTCTCTAGTAAGGCCACATCTGGAATATGGAATTCAGTTCTGGGCACCACATTACAAAAAAGATATTGCAGTTTTAGAGCAGGTGCAGAGACGAGCAACAAAATTGATATGTGGGATGGAAGGTCTCACTTACCAAAAAAGGTTAGATAAACTGGGTTGATTTAGTCTAGAGAAAAGATGCCTTAGAGGAGATCTAATTAACATGTATAAATACTTTAGAGGGCAATATAATAGCTTGGCGGATGAGCTTTCTGTCCCTAGGCCTTCTCAAAGGACTAGAGCTGACGCCGACTGGCCGAAACTACGGGACCCGTAAGTGGCTGATACAGGAAGCGGAGGACGGCGGCGTGGGAGCGATCCGTGCGTATGGGGCTGGAGGAAGCCCCAGGTATGTTTAAAATCTTTTATCTGGAGTCTCTGCTTCCCTTTAAGATGTGGAATGCATTGCCACAGGAAGTCGTTATGGCAAACTCTATACCTGCATTTAAAGGGGGCTTAAATGCTTTCCTTGCGTTGAAAGACATCCATGGCTACAATTACTAGGTAATGCCTAAAGATGTTGATCCAGGGATTTTACCTGATTGCCATCTGGAGTCAGGAAGGAATTTTTCCCTTTTGGGGCTAATTGGACCATGCCTTGTAAGGGTTTTTTCGCCTTCCTCTGGATCAACAGGTATATGTGAGGGAGCAGGCTGGAGTTGTACTTTATACTGGTTGAACTCGATGGACGTATTTCTTTTTTCAATCAAAATAACTATGTAACTATGTAAAGCCATGCTGATGCCGTCCAATGCCAAAAAAAAAAAGTGTACATTGAGCAGGGAGGCTGGCCAGCATCTTTGTGTAAATCTTTTTCAGGGAGTGTCTTTATAAAGAATAAAGGCAATGTTGAGAATCCCCATGAAGAGATGGACTAACCCAAAACCTGTCGGTTCTGTCAGATTTCTACTACCTACTGTAAGTGACAGAAACATAGAAACAATGTATGACTCATTTTACTCTGGAAGAAGCGTACTTCTTATTTGTGTATGTTTACAAGTATATTACATTTTAAGATTTTTGCGACAGTTCCTCTTTAAAGTGACTCTGTAACAAAAATTACAACGTTTTTTCTACCATCCTACAAGTTCCTAAACCTATTCTAATGTGATCGGGCTTGCTGCAGCTCTTTCTACTATAACCATCTCTGTAATAAATCAATGTATCTTTCCCCTGTCAGACTTGTCGGCCTGTGTCTGGAAGGCTGCCAAGTTCTTCAGTGTTGAACTGTTCCTCTATGCACACTCCAGTGTGTGTTTTATTTACATAAGCCAGCAGCTTCTCTGCTATCTTATCAGTGGTAGAAGAGAGCTGGATAAAAATCCTCCTCTGGAGGCTGTGAAAGGAGCTGGTCTGTCACATACTGAGGAATTAACGACATAGGCAGAGCTGTCTGCAGGAAGCCTGTAATGTTCAGTGCATGAGAGAAGCTGGGGACAGAAGGTAAACACACACAAGTGATCTCTTGAGATTCAGAAGTAAGGCTGTATACAGCCTGCTTGTGTATGGATGTATTTTCTATGTGTGGACATGCTGTACATCAACCTACTTCCTGTTTTGGTGGCCATTTTGTTTGTTTATAAACAAACTTTTTAAAACAGTTTTTGACTACTTTTAATGCGGCGGGGAGCGGTGAAATTGTGACAGAGGGTAATAAGAGATGTCCCCTAACGCACTGGTGTGTTTACTTTTGTGCGATTTTAACAATACAGATTCTCTTTAAGAATGATGACTGTTATGGCTGTAACAGTCATAATACAAATATAAACTAACTACTGACGTGAAGAAGGATCGGGTATCAGCGGCGAACAGCAATCGTTAACAGATGCATCTTAAAGAGACACTGAAGCGAAAAAAAAAATATGATATAGTGAATTGGTTGTGTACTATGAATAATTACTAGAAGATTAGCAGCAAATAAAATATTCTCATACTTTTATTTTCAGGTATATAGTGTTTTTCTAACATTGCATTATTCTATAATATGTGCAGATTACACAACACTCAGCATTCAAAATGAGTCTTTCAGAGCAGTCTGTGAAGTAATGAAGTCTCCTCTGGCAGAGGAAAAGTAAACAGTACAATAACACTTGAGATAATAAAAGTCAGATAACAGCCCTCTCCACGACTAAACTTGGTCGGAGAGTTAATAGCTTTTTTGCATAGAGATAAAAACTGGAGTTTCTTAACTCTTCCTGTACTGGAAACAATTAGACTGATGTATCTGATCTTAATGTTTTATTTCTTAGCTGTACTACACATACAAATCATAATATCATAATTTTTTTTTCGCTTCAGTGTCTCTTTAACTACCATGGCAACAAAGGTGTGAACAATCATTTAATTGCAAGAAAATTATCACATTGGGCAACGGGGATATGAGCACTCAGTGATCCGTCATGACGGTCGCAAATGCCGGTAAACATTGTTTAACTAATTTCCGTTTAACGATATTATGCGATATCGCACAAACAATCATTCAATGTGAAAAAGTTGCAGTCGCCGCAGACATCGCATCGTGGGTATGTATCTTCAGGCACACTGATTGGTTCAGGGACCTAATGATCCCTTGCACCAATCATTGCCATGGGGGGACATGAACACTTTTATTTATTTTTTTACATTAAAAAAACATTTATTTTATACAATTTTTTTTTAATGAACGCTGTCTCTTTCAGAGACAGTGTTCATTGGGGGCTGGGAGGACAATGATTGGCCAAGGGATCACATGATCCCTTGGACCAATTACTGAGCAACTAGAGTCAAGGGATCACATGATCCCTTTGCCCAATCCGTGGTGGAGGATCTGCGGTCACGTGCATGCACACATGCATTTACAAGAAGTAAATACTTCCTGTTTGGTGGCGCTTTTTAATGATAGCTGTTAAGTGTAACAGTGATCATTGCGGCTTCGGGGGTGGAGATCGGGTAGAGGGATGACATGGTCCCTTGTTCCAATCGGTAGTGCAGCAGGCATGCGGGTGCATGCATGCGTGCACACAAGCTATTGTTTGTGGAGGCGGTTTTAGCCTTTGACATAGCTGCTACGTCCTGTCGGCTTGATAGACACTATTATATGATGTAGCAGCTACGTCATTTCGTTTGAAGTGGTTAAAACATTTTTAGTTGGCAGCACCTTTTGAGAATGGTCACAGTTTTTGAACAAAAACAGTGATCATTCTCGGCGTAACAAACTTGGATTGGCTCAGGGGACTTCTGTCCCATGCCATCAATCCCCCGATGCCAGAACCATCGTGAGCATGCGCACAGCCCTGCAGATTGCACAGACATGAGCCTCATGTCCCTGTGGCTGCAGCAGCACCAGCAGCGGACATGGGGCTCACGTCTGTGCGGCTGAAGTCCAAGTCTTACCGGTAATGTGATTTCCATGTAGTCCCACATGATGGGGCTGGAGATTACTCTTCCTGCCTGAAAGGTGTAGGAAATGCAGCAAGGCTTTAAAAGCACATCACAGCATGCAGACCTCAGTGTACTTTCCGATTACCTTGTCAATATGCATGTGTACATATTTAATCTCTACTACTCACCATATCGGTGGGTATTTGTAGGCCCATCATGTGGGACTACATGGAAATCACATTACCGGTAAGAGTAATTATGGACTTCCATTAGTCTTACACGATGGGGCTGGAGAGACTTCCAGATTACTACCTCCTCAGGGCAGGACAGTGGAGGACAGAACCTTTCTTCTGAAAGCCATGTCTTGATTTGACTTCAGATCCATTTATAAATGTATACAAAGAAGGCCATGTGGCTGCTTTGCAAATTTGAGAGACTGAAGTGGAAGCCTTTTCTGCCCAAGAGGAGGATACTGCTCTTGTAGAATGTGCCTCCAGCAGATTTAAAGGCACATTCTACAAAAGCAGTATCCTGTCTGAACTAGTATAAGCTAATTAAATTGTTTGGGTCAACCAATTACTTAAAGGACTTCCGAGGCCAAAAAGATGAAAATTACACAATACCTTTTATATATCTGAATCCACGGAGGACGTCCAGGGCGTCCTCCGCACCGTACCGCCGTCATTGCTGCCTTTTTCTTTCCCCCCTGGCTCGGCCCGACCCCACTGAACGGGTCGCATAGGCTTCCACTACTAAGATGGCCGCCGCCTTGAGCCGCGGCTGCGCAGTACGCTTTGCCCTTAGTGCGACTGCGCAGCCTTCAGCCCGCCTCCCGCAGCGTACGGACATACGCTTGGGCAGCATTACGGAATCCGTACGCTGCGGGAGGCAGGCTGAAGGCTGCGCAGTCGCACTAAGGGCAAAGCGTACTGCGCAGCCGCGGCTCAAGGCGGCGGCCATCTTAGTAGTGGAAGCCTATGCGACCCATTCCATTACTCCTTTCCATAACAAATGTTCCACAGCCAACTCCATGGCTCCCTGCAATTGACAGTTTTGATGTCTTTTTGTCATGACAAATTTTGTTGGAGGACGCTTGACAAATTCCAGCTTCAGACCGTGAGCCAAAATGTTCAGAATGAAGCTGTTTGAAGTTACCTTTTCGTAAGAGGGAATGAACTTTGTCAACCAACCACTGACTTGGCAATTGTCATTGCTGGGATTGCTGTGAGGATTTACAGTAGCTTCGGAAGTAGATTGGGGAGGATTAAATATAAATCTTTTTGATTTATTTGTTTTCTAAACCTGCCACTTTTTGTTTGCCTCATAGTTACATAGTTATTTTGGTTGAAAAAAGACATATGTCCATCGAGTTCAACCAGTACAAAGTACGACTCCAGCCCGTCCCCCACATACCCCTGTTGATCCAGAGGAAAGCGAAAAAACCCCCAGAAAAATTCCTTCCTGACTCCAGATGGCAATCAGATAAAATCCCTGGATCAACATCATTAGGCATAACCTAGTAATTGTAGCCATGGATGTCTTTCAACGCAAGGAAAGCATCTAAGCCCCCTTTAAATGCAGGTATAGAGTTTGCCATAACGACTTCCTGTGGCAATGCATTCCACATCTTAATCACTCTTACTGTAAAGAACCCTTTCCTAAATAAATGGCTAAAACGTTTTTCCTCCATGCGCAGATCATGTCCTCTAGTCCCTTGAGAAGGCCTAGGGACAAAAAGCTCATCCGCCAAGCTATTATATTGCCCTCTGATGTATTTATACATGTTAATTAGATCTCCTCTAAGGCGTCTTTTCTCTAGACTAAATAAACCCAGTTTATCTAACCTTTCTTGGTAAGCGAGACCTTCCATCCCACGTATCAATTTGTAGCTCGTCTCTGCACCTGCTCTAAAACTGCAATATCTTTTTTGTAATGTGGTGCCCAGAACTGAATTCCATATTCCAGATGTGGCCTTACTAGAGAGTTAAACAGGGGCAATATTATGCTAGCATCTCGAGTTTTTATTTCCCTTTTAATGCATCCCAAAATTTTGTTCGCTTTAGCTGCAGCGGCTTGGCATTGAGTACGATTATTTAACTTGTTGTTGATGAGTACTCCTAAGTCCTTCTCCAAGTTTGATGTCCCCAACTGTATCCCATTTATTTTGTATGGTGCTAGACCATTGGTACGACCAAAATGCATGACTTTACATTTGTCAACATTGAACTTCATCTGCCATGTATGTGCCCATATAGCCATCCTATCCAGATCCTGTTGCAATATGACACTATCTTCCTGAGAGTTGATGATTCTGCACAATTTTGTATCATCTGCAAAAATAGCAACATTGCTCACTACTGTGTCTACTAGGTCATCAATAAATAAATTGAAGAACACTGGACCCAGTACAGACCCCTGAGGGACCCCACTGCTAACAGTCTCCCATTTTGAGTACGAACCATTGACCACAACTCTTTGTTTTCTGTCCATTAGCCAGTTCCCTATCCATGCACACAGACTCTTCCCCAGTCCTTGCATCCTCAACGTTTACTAAAGACAGATCCTGTTTGACTAACATGCTCAGCTTTTATGAGGTAGTGAAAAATTAAGCTTTTTGTGAGAGATATTTGTTTTCAGTAATTGCTCTGTTTTCTATGCATTTTATAGGCAAATGCACACAAAAATGAAAATTTCTCCAATTCCATCCCCTAAAGTTTTAAAATAAGCAATGCTACTATATATAAAACCCACCCATTTTATTTCCCTATTAGTGCTGGCTATCACAACATTTAAATTATGTCCCTAGCACAATGTATGACGTTAATATATGTTTGGTTTTTTTTTGTGTCCCATCAATTGTAAGCCCTTGTGCACTAACATAAAATAACAGTAATGCACCCTCAGGACATACATATTAAAAAAGCTTAGTCCCTAATGCAACTATTTATGGATTTTTTTTTAATCTATTTACTTGGTAACTGGGGCGTGGGGAGGGGACATTGGAAATGTTTAAAATATATTAATATTTTTAATTAAAAAGTGTAGTGTGTAATTTAATTTTTCACCACTAGATGGCGCTAGAAACAGTTCTTGATCTGGGTCATGTCCATTCATCACAGGCACTGAGGTTGGCTTGGAAAAGGTTTGCTTCTCTTCCCCAACCGCCAACACGGAAAACCACTGAGATGCGCGGGGCTCCGGCCCCGTGGGTACTGCCACTTGCAAACTGGACGAGAATGATCGTCCATTTTACCTTTAGCTGCACCTATCTGGACGAGAATACTCGGTTAAAAAGACAGCCGCAAGCTTTACGCGTCACACATGTGTGGAAGCATATTTATTTATTGTATTTATAAAGTGCCAACATATTACGCAGCGCTGGAATATGGTAAGTTTTCTTTTAGCAATACGCTTCTGCGCATGTCATCAATTCAGCCACAGGAAGTGAGCACTAGAGAGCCTCACTTCCTGTACGGCCTGCTGCCAGATGAGGATAACCGCATATCAACGCAGTAATCCGTGAAGGCCTATTTTTGGCAGTGTGGTCCCCGCACCGCTTCCGCCAATATGCAATGTGAAACCAGCCTGAGGGTGTGTACACACTTTGCATTGCATTATGTACTTGTTATAATGCCAGCCACTCTTATTAGTATTGTGGACTGTAGCCCTGAATGACATGCATATGGAGCAGTTAAGGTGGCCACACACACCTGTTGATCTGCCACCAGATCGGCCATCAGATAGATCCCTCTCTGATCAAATCAGAAAAGAGAGGGATCTATTGTCTGCCCACACACTGCAGGCAGATTTCCAATAGTTTTCTGCAGGAAATCTATTGGAAATCGTCCTAGAGCCACCACCTGCCTTCTCTCCTCCCCCTGTGCCCGTGGTGAGCGTTGCATGTTCACCTGTCATGCTGGCCCAAATCCTCGCCCTTCCTCTGGTGTCTGGCATCTTTGTGCATGGTCATCGCGAGCACCTGTACCACGTGACATTGGTGAATATAGTGGCATATGCACTTGCACCAGTTTCACATGGTATAGACACTTGCGGTGACAGTCCATAAAGATACCCGAGGAGGTGAGGATTAATGCCAGTGTGACAAGTAAGCACGCAAAACTTACCACATTCCTGGATGATGAACACATACACTTGGGAGGGACACTGGCCAGGGTTCAGTTGGTCCTCGGGAAAATGAACACCATCCACGGGAATGAGCCCTTGTGAATGGAAATTTGCAGCACCGCAATCACTCCAATGAGAGTAATCCCATAGTGTTACTCATGCAGAATCGCTTTGCTGATCGCCAGCGATCAGCAAAGCACAAATCGCCGGCAAACAGTACTCAAGTGTGAATGGAGTCTAAGGGGTATATGGTGTGTTTTTTGGGTGGGGCAGCCTTTACGTATGTAGAGAGTGGATGATCTCTAGCTTCCATCTTGCTCTTTTATGTACCGTAGAGCCACAGTTCAAACAAAGCAGCTTCAGTAAAAATGATGCACCCCTGACTGGCTGTACAAGAATGCATGCTGGGAGATGTACTCACATTAATGGATTACATCTCAAGACATGAATTGCATCAACTGGGAATTTGCAACATCACTGCAGCTGCTTTGAACTTCATTTCTGTGGCACATGAAGAAGAAGGTCCCTAGTTTGTGAGCTCCTCTGAGGACAATTAAGCCTGGTACACACCATGCAATTTCCCGTCAGATAGAAGGGTCGAATAGATAATTACCAACTGGTCCGATCTGATTTCCGATTGTTTTTCTAATCGATTTACATAGAAGTGATCAGATCTGTATATATATAATTCTGTTTTTCATGAATGATTATTAATTATCCTTGTTGTAATTGTATACCGTATAATACCATGATGTTTACATATATCGAATTTTTTTTATATATACAGGATCTTCTCAAAAAATTAGCATACTGTGATAAAGTTCATTATTTTCTGTAATGTACTGATAAACATTAGACTTTCATATATTTTAGATTCAAATACACACAACTGAAGTAGTTCAAGCCTTTTATTGGTTTAATATTGATGATTTTGGCATACAGCTCATGAAAACCCAAAAGTCCTATCTCAAAAAATTAGCATATTTCATCCGACCAATAAAAGAAAAAAGTGTTTTTAAAACAAAAAAAGTCAACCTTCAAATAATTATGTTCAGTTATGCACTCAATACTTGGTCGGGAATCCTTTTGCAGAAATTACTGCTTCAATGCGGCATGGCATGGAGGCAATCAGCCTGTGGCACTGCTCAGGTGTTATGGAGGCCCAGGATGCTTCGATAGCGGCCTTAAGCTCATCCAGAGTGTTGGGTCTTGTGTCTCTCAACTTTCTCTTCACAATATCCCACAGATTCTATATGGGGTTCAGGTCAGGAGAGTTGGCAGGCCAACTGAGCACAGTAATACCATGGTCAGTAAACCATTTACCAGTGGTTTTGGCACTGTGAGCAGGTGCCAGGTCATGCTGAAAAATGAAATCATCTCCATAAAGCTGTTCAGCAGATGGAAGCATGAAGTGCTCTAAAATCTTATGATAGGTAGCTGCATTGACCCTGCCCTTGATAAAACACAGTGGACCAACACCAGCAGCTGACATGGCACCCCAGACCATCACTGACTGTGGGTACTTGACACTGGACTTCAGGCATTTTGGCATTTCCCTCTCCCCAGTCTTCCTCCAGACTCTGGCACCTTGATTTCCGAATGACATGTAAAAGTTGCTTTCATCCGAAAAAAGTACTTTGGACAAATGAGCAACAGTCCAGTGCTGCTTCTCTGTAGCCCAGGTCAGGCGCTTCTGCCGCTGTTTCTGGTTCAAAAGTGGGTTCATGCTTCCATCTGCTGAAAAGCTTTATGGAGATGAAGATTTCATTTTTCAGCACAACCTGGCACCTGCTCACAGTGCCAAAACCACTGGTAAATGGTTTACTGACCATGGTATTACTGTGCTCAATTGGCCTGCCAACTCTCCTGACCTGAACCCCATAGAGAATCTGTGGGATATTGTGAAGAGAAAGTTGAGAGACGCAAGACCCAACACTCTGGATGAGCTTAAGGCCACTATCAAAGCATCCTGGGCCTCCATAACACCTGAGCAATGCCACAGGCTGATTGCCTCCATGCCAAGCCACATTGAAGCAGTCATTTCTGCAAAAGGATTCCTGACCAAGTATTGAGTGCATAACTGAACATAATTATTTGAAGGTTGACTTTTTTTTGTTTTAAAAACACGTTTCTTCGATTGGTCGGATGAAATATGCTAATTTTTTGAGATAGGAATTTTGGGTTTTCATGAGCTGTATGCCAAAATCATCAATATCCAATATCAAAACAATAAAATGCTTGAACTACTTCAGTTGTGTGTATTCGAATCTAAAATATATGAAAGTCTAATGTTTATCAGTACATTACAGAAAATAATGAACTTTATCACAGTATGCTAATTTTTGAGAAGATCCTGTATATGTATAATATATATATATATATATATATATATATATATATATATATATATATATATATATATTCTGGAGTTCTTCTTTGATACTCTGTTCCCTTTCTCCATTTCTCATACTGAGGGCTCCTATTTTTCATTCTATCTTCAGTTGAATTTTTCTGCCCATTCTGGCCCTATCTACCTGCTGGGATTTATTTTTGGTGTGGTCATTACCTAAATTGACACTAGATGGTGGTAGACCTTAGGCAGCAATCTTGTGCCTTTTGTATTACTTTGCTTACCTTTTTAGGCCACCGTAGTTATCAGCGTGGCCACATTACAGACGCGAACTCTTTCCTATTAAAGGAGTACAGAGGCGCCAACAGAATAAAAAATTTACCACAATTTAAAACCAATTAAAAAATGTGGTTGGCAAGGGTGGATTTGCCGACCCAATAATTTACACAACCAATTTTGTATGGTATAAACACATTTAAAAAGTACTCCAAACAAACACCATATGCAACGCGTTTCGCGGGTCCAAAGCCTGCTTCCTCAGGCAAAAATAAAAAGCAGGAGTAACAGTATAGCTGTGCGTACGAGTGTAGCGCCTCTATATTATATATATTATAGGTCTAATTTCCCCATAGGCGAAGAAAGTGGTTGCCCATAATCGGCAACCTATACTTGTGAGTATAACCTTATTTGTATTAATACCAATTGTGCTATCAATAATACACTATTGGGGGCTCCCGGTTGTATCTCTTTTTTCTCTCGCGTACTCTTTCCTGATTGCTACCTTCATTTCTTCTATATAACCGGCCCATAGTGGAACATTTAACTAGCTCTGAGGAAGCCGTTGTTGCAGCGAACCATGATAGCTGAGGTAAGGGCCTACCATGGGGTAGTTCTCTTGAGGGATCTTATTCATCTCTTTTTTCACTTCCATTTCTTCACTGTTCTAATTACCCTTTCTCTGGACATTCACATTACACTTGCAGGTCATTCATGTGTATTCATTCTCTTGGCAATAGTCCTTCCTCTCACTTTTCCTCGTGCACAGTTATTCCACATTTTTATTCACTTTCTCTCAGTCTGTTTACACAGTTGTTATACAATTTCAAATTTGCTGGTTTGCACAATTTTGCATTTTATGATGTACTTTATATATTGGCTGCACTTTTTGTATTCCCTTAAAGGATCACCATGTCATATTTGCTATTTGGTGCGTTATTGTCTTATCTGCCCTACTTCCTGGATTGTTGGTTCTTAATTGTTTTTAAATGTGATTTTTCAATAAAGATGGATAATTTTTTGCCTATTCCAGTTTGGTGCGGTATGTTTTAGGAGGTGTTCTTTTCCCTACCAGTGCAGTTTGTTTTCACACCGTTCTGCACATTCTGGATATTTATATGGCTATATATTTTCCCATAGTATTTAGTTACTTTATTTTGTGACGGTGCTTACCTATTTGTTTTGAGTGAGCTGCGCCACATGGGACCCTGCAGAGCCAACCTATGGCCTCCGTATGCAGAGACCTGACAGACTGCCACCGCTAGGACACCCCGCACTGGGATCCACCGCAACACCTTCCCTCAGACAGATGGTAAGCAGCCTGCCTGCTCAACCTCAGTTCCTGTCTGATGAAGCTGGACCTTACTACATCCTATACTGACAGGGAAAAGCACTGAGGTCTGCATGGTGTGATGTGCTTTTAAAGCCTTAGGACATTTCCTGTCCCTTTAAGGTAAGAGGAGTAATTTCCAGCCCCATCATGTGGGACTAATGGAAATGGTTAATTCTCCTATCAGACTTTCATTCATTCAAAAGTACACAATCTTTTAAGTTAACAGAAACATACAAATGTTATGCTTATGAAAATGCAAAAATTCCACCTCAAAGTTCAAAGTAGAAACAGGAAAAACTAGGTACGGTGGTGCAGTGGATGACACTTTCGCCTTGCATCGCTGGATGCCAGTTCAAATCCCAGGGCACTAGCTGCATCGAGTTTGTATGTCCTCCCTGTGTCTACATGGGTTGCCTTTGGGCACTCCATTTTTCTCCCACATCCCAAAAACATTCATAGTTACATAGTTATTTTGGTTGAAAAAAGGCATACGCCCATCGAGTTCAACCAGTATAAAGTACAACACCAGCCTGCTCCCTCACATATCCCTGTTGATCAAGAGGAAGGCGAAAAAACCCTTACAAGGCATGGTCCAATTAGCCCCTAAAGGGAAAAATTCCTTCCCGACTCCAGATGGCAATCAGATAAAATCCCTGGATCAACATCATTAGGCATTACCTAGTAATTGTAGCCATGGATGTCTTTCAACGCAAGGAAAGCATCTAAGCCCCCTTTAAATGCAGGTATAGAGTTTGCCATAACGACTTCCTGTGGCAATGCATTCCACATCTTAATCACTCTTACTGTAAAGAACCTTTTCCTAAATAAATGGCTAAAACGTTTTTCCTCCATGCTCAGATCATGTCCTCTAGTCCTTTGAGAAGGCCTAGGGACAAAAAGCTCATCCGCCAAGCTATTATATTGCCCTCTGATGTATTTAAACATGTTAATTAGATCCCCTCTAAGGCGTCTTTTCTCTAGACTAAATAAACCCAGTTTATCTAACCTTTCTTGGTAAGTGAGACCTTCCTTCCCACTTATCAATTTTGTTGCTCGTCTCTGCACCTGCTCTAAAACTGCAATATCTTTTTTGTAATGTGGTGCCCAGAACTGAATTCCATATTCCAGATGTGGCCTTACTAGAGAGTTAAACAGGGGCAATATTATGCTAGCATCTCGAGTTTTTATTTCCCTTTTAATGCATCCCAAAATTTTGTTAGCTTTAGCTGCAGCTGCTTGGCATTGAGTACGATTATTTAACTTGTTGTCGATGAGTACTCCTAAGTCCTTCTCCAAGTTTGATGTCCCCAACTGTATCCCATTTATTTTGTATGGTGCTAGACCATTAGTACGTCCAAAATGCACGACTTTACATTTTTCAACATTGAATTTCATCTGCCATGTATGTGCCCATATAGCCATCCTATCCAGATCCTGTTGCAATATGTCACTATCTTCCTGAGAGTTGATGATTCTGCACAATTTTGTATCATCTGCAAAAATAGCAACATTGCTCACTACTGCATCTACTAGGTCATTAATAAATGAATTGAAGAGCACTGGACCCAGAACAGACCCCTGTGGTACCCCACTGCTAACAGTCTCCCATTTTGAGTACGATCCAATGACCACAACTCTTTGTTTTCTGTCCATTAGCCAGTTCCCTATCCATGCACACAGACTCTTCCCCAGTCCTTGCATCCTCAACTTTTGCACCAGACTTTTGTGGGGAACAGTGTCAAAGGCCTTTGCAAAGTCCAAGCAGACGCGTATCTGGAGGGATGCAGGCATGACATGTGCCCCAGGCGACCTCCCTCTTCAATCATCAGGGGGGCGCAGTGCTGCTGACAGCATTCCTGAGTCTAAGGGAGTAACAATCATCCAGCAGCCTGCCCGTCTCAGCCTTTGTCTTATATCTACATTAGAGGCTATTGAGAGGTGAGCTCCAAACTTTTCCCACTCTCCCTGATAATGTCTCAGTCCCCTGAGATAGCGGCAGATGCTAGGGGTCTGGAGGTTACAAGATCTATTAATTCTCCTCTCTGTCATTCACACATTCCTCAGCCTTGTCTCAGTGTGCTGTTTACTTACTTTTATTTATGACACTCTCTGCACTTTAACCATTATCCTGCTGGCATCTCTGTGGCCAGATTTAACAACGTCTCTCTTGTACAGTGTATCTCAGTTGTTAAAATGCATTATATTTCTAGCTCAGTATCTATCTACTAATATTTAATAGGTTGTCAGCCTTTTATTATGTTATTATCGTCACTGAAAATGTTTCATTGCTTTCATTCATATGAGAGTGGTGGCTGCCATATTTATTTCCTTTTAAACAATACCAGTTGCATGGAAATCCTGCTGATCCTTCTGGTCACTAGGGTCTAAATCACACACCTGAAACATGCATGCAGCTAATCTTGTCAGATGTGTCAGATATTTTATCTGCTTGCTTGTTTAGGGTCTATGGCTAAGGCAGGGATCACACTTGTTTTTCAGTTTTCAACTCAGCTTTTTCTGCGCACATTTTCTGCACACCAAGTGTGTTTCTATGCAGAAAAATGTGTGCTTTTTTCACAACAGTTAAAAGTAATGTAATTGATACAGAAAACTGACAAAATGAGCAGAATTATCATGCAGAATGTCAGTTTTTTTTTTCTGTGCAAGAAAAACACATTAAGTGTGAACTAACCCCTTGATTAACATGAGTTTTCAGTTCTTCTGTGCAGAAAACGCGTATGAAAACAGTCAAGTATGTTCCCTGCCTTAAAGTATTAGAGGCAGAGGATCAGAAGGATAGCCTCATTTATTTCATAGTGACTGTTACATTCTGGTATTTGTGTGTGCGTGTGTGTTCTGAATGCATGATGGGGTTACCCTGTCCAAAAAGGTGAGACCGGATGCTGTTGATTGTAGGTGTGTGTGTGTGTGTGTGTGTGTGTGTGTGTGTGTGTGTGTGTGTGTGTGTGTGTGTGTGCGCAATTTTAGTATTTGCCATGGGCGCTGCCTTGCCTAGATACGCCACTGAGTCCAAGTATATCACATCTACAGCATTCCCAATATCCATATTAGCATTGACTACCTCATTAAAGCTGAGCATGTTAGTCAAACAGGACCTGTCTCTATAACCCAATACAGATTAGTTATTTGCTTTCCCTTAAATTAGCCCTAGACCATGATGAACAAATTGTGAACCTCTGAGGGATAGTTAAGATGCCCAAACATCAGATGATGTATGGGCAGATCGACCAAGAGACAGATCTGTCTCTGATCTGAGAGAGATTTGTTGCCTGCCCATACACCAGCAGACCGATTCCCTAGAGCTTTCAGCATGAAATCTCTTGGGAATCGGCCTTGTGACTGCATCCGCAGCCTTTCTGCCTCGGTCACTGACCCAATGTGAATGTACACCTCGCCATTGTATTTAATACTTTTCCAGTCGGCTGTCTCCTGCCAGGATCCCCATGTATCTTCTGCATTGCAGGCGGGCTTCCAACGTTGAGCATGTGTGTGACACCCCACACGCGCTGTGTGCTTTATGAAACCCAACGGCAATGCGGACAATGCATGGGGACCATGGAGGGAGACAGCGGACAAGTAAAGAATTAAATGCACGGATGGTGAACACAACTGAACCCCAGACACTGTTTCTGTCGTGTTTGTCACTTGTCCTCAAATTGCACGCCATTACCGCCATGCACTTGATCGACCATGTCGGCCTGACATCTTGCAGCATGTCCAATCGATATATTTGACCAGTTTTGGGCAAAAATTGGTCGAATCATCGATCTGGCATGCTTGTGGAGACACAGATTTGCATCTGATTCAATAATTATCTAATAGGATGCTCGATCGGCAGCCAAGTCGACTGATGTATGGACACCTTTAATGACATGACTATATCTCAGTAAAAGCACTGCAGAAGATGTCAGCGCTACATTAATACTAACAAGGGAACGAGACAGGAAAACGTGCCTGGCTGGACTGCGAATGAGCCAACTGGCCCCAACTGATGGATTTTCCGGGGCCAGTTGTGGGCGAACGGAGAGGGGGAAGAGGACGCCGTGGGAACGATCAGTCAGCCCCCTCCGGGCTGGAGGAAGCCCGAGGTATGTATATTTTAGTAAAGGGCCTCATCTCCGGTACAATTTAAGGGGCACTAACATACCAAATAACTATTTTTATTGATTTATTAATCATAATGCAAAACAGGTAAGAGTAATCTGAACATCCAAGTCCAAAGAACAAACAGTCTCCAAATTGTAGAGAGCACAATTATACCGTATAAGTGCAAACACAGAGTTTAACATTATGAACATAACTGACAAAGTTGCCATACTTAACCACTTCAGGATAACAGGTTTTTTCCTTAACTATTTCAGCCCGCGGGGATTTTTCACCTAATGCATCAGAGCAATTTTCACCTTCCATTCATTCGCTAATAACTTTATCACTACTTAACACAATTTATTGATCTATATCTTTTTTTTTTCCTCCACTAATTAGGCTTTCTTTGGGTGGTACATTTTGCTAAGAATTATTTTTTTATAAATGCATTTTAACAGGGTTAATAAGAAAAAAATGGAAAAAATTCATTATTTCTCAGTTTTTGGCCATTATAGCTTTAAATTAATCCACACTACCATAATTAAAACCTGAGTATTTTATTTGTCCATTTGTCTCGGTTATGACACCATTTAAATTTTGTCCCTATCACAATGTATGGCGCCAATATTTTATTTGGAAATAAAGGTGCATTTTTTCCGTTTTGCGTCCATCACTATTTACAAGCTTATCATTTAAAAAATGTTCGTAGTATACCCCCTTCAAATACATATTTAAAAAGTTCAGACCCTTAGATAACTATTTGTTTTTGTTTTTTTTTACTGTAAAAATTAAAAATCTTATTTGGGTAATATTTTAGTGTGGGAAATAAACAGTTAGTTTTTAATATTATTATATGTGTAAATTGTAATGTAAAAAATATGTAGATGTAGTTTTACTATTTGGCCACAAGATGGCCACCTTGAGTTTATTTTTTTCTCCTTGTGCTTCTCGATTACTGGAAACACAAGGACGACGGGGAAACTTTTTTTTGCAGAAAGACTGAAGCCTCTAAAAGAGCGCTTCGGTCTTTCTGCTGGGGACACGGATCGGTGATCGGGAACCATGTTCCCATTCACTGATCCCACGGTTACCGGGGGATAGCACGGGGGCGCGCCTGCGATCGCGCGCGGGAGCGCACTGAAGCGTGGCACCGCAGCCGCCTGAACGTGAGGATCACGTCCGGGCGGCAGAAATGGTTAAAAATCAAAACAATTTTCACATTTCAGTGCTCCTCCCATTCATTCAGTGATAACTTTATTGTTACTTATCACGCTTAAATGAACCATATATAGTTTTGTTTTTTTTTGCCACAAATTAGGCTTTCTTTGGGTGGTAGTTTTTGCTATGAATTATTTTATTTTATATGCATTGTAAAGGGAATAGTAAGAAAAAAAAAATAATTTCTCAGTTTTCCGCCATTATAGTTTTAAAATAAAACGTACTTCGATACATAAAACCCACATGTTTTATTTGCTCATTTGTCCAGGTTAACGTTTAAATTGTGTCCCTAGTACAATGTATGATGATAATATTTTATCTGGAAATAAAGTAACACTTTGAAGTTTAGGGATTTTTAAAACTATTTCACTTAGTACAAGACTTTTTTTTTGCAAAATTAACAGTAATATACTTTCATGACATACATATTAGAAAAGTCCCTAAGGTAACTATTTATGTAAAAAATATTTTAAATGATTTAATTTTCTTAATTTTTTTTAACCACTTGAGGACCGCAGTGGTAAACCACCCTAAAGACCAGGCCATTTTTCTGTAAAGGCCACTGCAGCTTTAAGGCCTAGCTGCAGGGCTACTCAGCACACATGTGATCCCCCCCCCCCCTTTCTCCCCACCAACAGAGCTCTGTGTTGGTGGGGTCTGATCACTCCCCCAATGTTTATTTTTTTGTGTAAATATTTATTTTATTAATAAATGTAACTATTTTTTAAACTTTTTTTTTTCACAGAAATGTAACTATTTTTTAAACTTTTTTTTTTCACAGCACCCCCTCCCTCCCTCCCTCCCCCCGCCAGCCAATACCCATGATCAGCGGTCATAGGCTTCAGCCTATGACAACCGATCACTTCCTGCACCACACCTGTAGAGCGCTGCCTTAGCACAGCACTGTACAGCCTAATTAGTCGGCATCTAACAGTCTAACAGTCTCCGAGCGGCAATTGCCGATGAGAGACTGAAGGCGTGCGCGATCTCCTGCTAGCCCCATTGACAGCCATTCATGCCAATCGGCGTGGAGCCGTCCTGGGGCTGCCCCCACGTCAATCTGCGTGGAGCAGTTGGCAAGTAGTTAAAAAGTGTTTTATTTCTGTAACTATGGGGCAGGGTTGGAAGGGGTTAAAATTAATAAAATTAAAACGAATAATACATTTTCTATGTAAAACAGTATACTAGTATAATTAAGTGTATTAGGTGTATTAAGTGTAAACGACGTGGGAATCGTGAACGTAGCGGTAAGGTAACAGTACGCATATATACCCCCTGATCCGCACATGAAGTTTACAGGAGTGTAGATATGCGTACCAGGGATCTTAAAGTGGTTAATAAGCCAAAACAGTGGTGTAGGAATCACTACAGCAGCCAGAGCGGGCCCGCAGACCGCCTCACCCCCTTCTCTCCTCCCATCTTTGTTCCCTTCACCCAACGTGTAGCAGAAGCTGTGCAAGCTGGACGGACATTCCACGTCTCCAGTGAAGTGCACTGCGGATGCTTGATATATGGCCTGACTGGCTTGTCAGGTCAGTGTGTCAATGGAGCAGGGGCAGGAAAGCAGCCAGGACAGCACAGGAGTGTCTCTCAGGGAGTCTGTGATTCACTGACTGTGTGCTGCGCTGGCTGAGTCTGTGATACTCACTGTTTATCAAGAGACAATTTTTCATTGTAATTGAGCATTCCCTGGAGAAGAGAGGATTTTGGGGGACCTAGGAGGGAGACCTGTTGCAGGCTACAGTATACTGTACTTGGTAAAATAAAGGAGCTGTAGGAGACACAAAGCATCAACACGGTTTCTCTCAAAATGGGTGAAAAAAAGAGCTCCCTATAAGCTGTATATGTAGCATGTAGATTGTCAGTTAAATAATGTTTAGGCTTCCGAGTAGTGTTGACATGTTCAAAATAATCCAGAATGGTGTCTTGAATGATTTTGAGCAGAACTTGAATGTTACACATGCAGACTGTGGCAGGGGAGTTAACACACCCTTGTTGCTGCCTTTCCAGCTGTGCTGCATGTAATGTTCTATTTCTCTGATATCAAATGTGTTGGAGGAATGGAACGCCATGTGCAGTGCAGCGGGCAGAGGCAGTGACAAGGGTGTGCTAACCCACCTGCCACAGTCAGCATGTGTAACATTCAAGTGCTGCTCCAAATCATTCAAGACACCATTCTGAATAATCACAAACATGTCACACTACTCCAGGGTCTACTGCCTTTTATTTTCTTGACAAGTTCCCCGAAGCACCCGCAGCTGTAAAGGAGCACATATTCACTGGGCCTGCGTGTGTCCCTGGGAGAGTATAAGTTCATGATGTATAATGTCTTTGGCGGTTGCTCATAGAGTACCTGTGCTTTACAATAGGTTTTAAATGGAACTAAAGTGGACTTTTTTTTTTTTTTTTTTTTAGGTTAACTATTTTCTTCACACTGATTTCAAAAGCGTCCCTTCTATAGCTTGCTATTATTGTTTAATCTGTAAGCACCCTCCTCTCTTTAGCCACTCCCACAGTTGCAGCCATGAATGAGCACATTTGTACTGAGCATGTAAAAGTGCAAGAACTGCATATGCTCTGTGAAAGGAACCTCTTGCGCACTTCTTCTTTTGTTCATATGTGAATGAGTAGTTTCTTTTACTGAGCATGCACAGTTTGTGAACTCATGCATGCTTCGCACAAATGCGCTCATTCATGGTTCTGACTGTAGAGTAGGAGAGGATCTGACTATGGGAGGGCACTTATGGGCAGTCAAATCAAAGAATCGTAAATAGCGGAATAAGAGTCTTTCTGTAGGAAACAGAGTGCATGAAGGTAAGTAACCTTAAACACTGTACCTTTGACTACCTATACTGAGGGGGCTACTTTTGTCTACCTATACTGGGAAGGGAGAGGAAGCCTTTGGCTATTTCATGTTCGGGCGCCCCTTCGGCTACCTAAAATTGGAGTGCGGGAGGAGGTGCACAAAGGTGCCTAATAACTTTTTTGGGAGGGAGGCCCAACTAAATCTTTGCTACGGGGCCCCATGATTTCTAGCTACGCCCCTGAGCCAAACACAATACAAGGAAGCAAAGAATCATGTGTATACATCAAAATCAAGTAGTCCTTATGGAGGACCAGGATAACCTGCTTCAATTACAGCCCTGTAAAATCTGTAGGCAAAATTGTTCTGCTACTTTTTTTCCTGTATCCTACTGAATCCTTGAACAGGCTATTCTTTGCACAAATATATCTTGTTTTCCTTTTTTATGGTATGTTGTACAGTTCAATAAATGAGAGCTTATAACAAGAGCATTAAGTGCTGTTTGACTGCCATCTTGTGGCAATTTTAAAACAATGTGATTATAGGGATTGTGTTACACTGCATTTGGATCAAAATATTATTTTGTGTTTTTCATTTATTTTATATAAATTTGTCCAAACCCAGGTTTTCTTGATGAGTTTGCTGAATTGTACTGGCAATGTGATACATGTGGCATATATCCACTTTGTAACATTATCAGGTCAGCGTCCGTTGAAAAGTTTGAACATTTACAAATCCATGTTATATTCTATCGAGTAAACTCCAGTTGAAACATCTTATTTATCAGTACATCATATTTGTAAGACTGAGTTCTGCACCATACCCTGCTAATCAAATAGTATAGAAATGTAATACAATAGTTATTTGTAGCTTACCAGTTTCTTCAATTTGAAATTGAACTCCCACAATGGCTCTACCCTGTTTCCAGTCACTTTTTTGTACCAGAAAAGTAAACACTGTAAAAAAAATTACAAACATTAGTGGCAGAAGTATTAAATAGTCAAAATTACGAGTTACATACCCAATTATGTTACTTACATTAACTCACAGCCAAAAGTTAATACAGATGCAAGTGTTTTGGTTGTGAATGAATGTGCATTGTAAACATAAGATAACCATGTCAATATTACCTTAGTCTGACATGAAAGCTCCATGTTTTACTGAACAATTACAATTCATCTTACCTATTCTAAAACCCTATCATGCTGAAACACATGCCCTATGTAATGGTGAAGTTTCCGCGTGCATTAAACACTATAATGCAGCCGATTGGGAGCATTTGTAAACATGCAAGTCAGCAATTGACACACAATGCAGTTACTGTCTAGATGACTGCAAGCACTCCGAAAATGAACAGGCAGTTTATCGTACTCCTGTCAGCATCCATCATCCTAACCTCCCTAGCGGTATGAACGAGCTTTGCACCTCCAGAAACAAGATGCTCAGAATCAGAATCATTTTTATTCGCCAGGCACGACAGGGTCATGCTCGGAATTGGGCTTGGCACAGCAATTAACAGAGTAGAGATAAAAGTATAGATAACAGGGCATAAAGTGCATAAAGGCATAAACAAACAAGGCATAAATACAAGCAAAACAAAAAAAGCAAACAAAAGCAAATAAGAAAGCAAGCAGGGCGGCAAGGTGCAGTTCAGAATACAGTGGTGAGGGGATGGAATGCCCTACAGGGAGTTCAGGAGGGTGACAGCTGAGGGAAAGAAAGAGTTCCTGTGTCTTGAGGTTTTGGTGGCGATAGACCGAAACCTACGGCCTAACGGAAGTCTGCAGAAGAACCGTTGGCCCGGGTGAGAGGGGTCGCCGGCAATCCTCAGTGCTCTTGTGCGCAGCCTGGAGTTGTGGAGGTGGACAAGCGAGGGGAGAGGTCTGCCAATGATTCTCTCTGATGATCTAATGACCCTCTGAAGTTTGTACCTGTCTCTGGTGGAGGAGCCAGCGAACCAGACTAGGATGGAGGAGCAGAGGACGGACTCGATGGTGGCGGTGTAAAAACACGTTAGTAGCTCTTGAGCCATGCCGAACTTCTTCAATTGGCGGAGGAAGAAGAGCCTCTGCTGGGCTTTCTTCTGGGTCAGGGATGTGTTTGCCTTCCAGCTCAAGTCTTTGGAGATGGTGGTGCCCAAAAGGCGAACGCTGGTTACTCTTTCAACCTCGGTGGCGTTGATAAAGATTGGTGGGGGGGAGGGAGCATGCTTCCTGAAATCCACAATCAGCTCTACGGTTTTGGATGAGTTGAGGACCAGCCTGTTCTCCCTACACCACTGGGAAACTCTGTCAACCTCCTGGCGGTAGGCCTGCTCATCATTGTTTGTCACTAGACCAACGATGGTGGTGTCATCTGCAAATTTGATGACCTTGACAGAGTTCTCCTTGGATCTGCAGTTGTTCGTGTAGAGGGAGAACAGGATTGGCGACAGGACGCAGCCTTGAGGGGCTCCCGTGTTCATTGTCCTTGGTTGAGAGGTGACCTCCCCAAGTTTAACGACTTGAGTTCTGTTAGTCAGGAAGTCTGTGATCCACCCGCGGAGTGTGTGATGGACATTCAGCTCTGTGAGATTGTCCTGCAGTATGCGGGGGCAGATGGTGTTGAAGGCTGAGCTGAAGTCCAGAAGGAGAATCCTGGCGTATGTGTTAGGTTTGTCCCGGTGGTCGTATGTGAGCTCAAGGCAGATGTTGACAGCATCATCAGTGGATCTGTTTGCCCTGTATGCAAACTGGTATGGATCCATATGGGGGGAGGTAACAAGCTTGATGTGTGACAAGACGACTCTCTCGAAGGTTTTCATGATGTTGGATGTCAGGGCCACTGGTCTGTATTTATTGAGGTCAGCGTTTCCTTGCTTTTTGGGGACAGGGATAATGGTAGACTTTTTGAAACATGCAGGGACTTTGCCGACCTGGAGGGATTTGGAGAATAAGGAAGCGAGGATGGGTGCCAGCTGGTGTGAGCATGTTTTCAGACAGGCTGGTGACACGCCGTCCGGGCCAGAGGCTTTCCTGGGGTTTAGCGAGGACAGGTGGAAGAGGACATCAGCCTCATTCACAGCTGGAGGTGGTGGGCTCGAGACAGAGATCAGAATCAGAATCAGAATCATTTATTTCGCCGAGTGCAACAATGTGGCACCCGGAATTTTTTGTGGTTCACACGGCAGAAAAAGGTGTTATACAGATAAGGGGCATTCCAGAGCGAGATATGAACAAACATAAATAACAACATGATTACAGCATGGCGGCATAAACGTAACTAAAGGGATTACAGCATACGATGTGGCGTGCAAAACAAAACAAGGGGATTCCATGATTGAGCAGCAGTGCACCGTCAGTGCAGGCTAGGGAGGTGCTATAGGGCTTTGCTAGGGTGGTAGTTCGAGTTCAGCAGGAGGACAGCTTGGGGGAAGAAGGTGTTCAAGTGCCTGGTGGTCTTGGTGAGGATCGATCTGTATCGGCGTCCCAAGGGCAGGCGGTCAAAGTAACCTGCACTCGATGTGGGGTGTGCTGGCTCCCCCAGTGCCTCCTGATCCTCAAACCTGCAGTAAAAATTGCTGAGGTCCTTGGCTAGCTCAGTACTGGGAGTTGCGTGTTGTGGGGAGGCTTATAGTTTGTGGTGGCTTTAAGCCCCTTCCAGACAGCTCGTGTGTCGTTAGATCGCAGGTTGCATCTTATCCTTTCTGCATACTCCCTCTTTGCGGCACTCAGTTCTCGCTTCAGGTTATTCTTTGCTGTCTTGTAGTCCTCTTGGTTGCTGGACTTGTGCGCCACCTCCTTGCACCTCCGCAGTTGCCGTAGTTTGTTGGAGAACCACGGTTTATTGTTCGGATAGACTTTGAAGGTCTTGGTTGGTACGCAAGAGTCTTCACAGAAGCTGATGTATGAGGAGATGTTGTCCGCCCACTCGTCAAGGTTTGGAGCTTCCATGGCCTTCCAGTCAGTGCAGTCGAAGCATGCCTGAAGTTGGAGCTTGGCCTCGCTTGACCACACTTTGGTGGACTTGAGAACAGGTTTAGCTGACTCCAGGCGCCTCCTGTAGGTGGGGGATCAGGTGAATGAGAGAGTGGTCCGAGGAGCCCAGCACTGCCCTTGGTATGGCTTTGTAGGCATCCTTCAGCCCTGTGTAGCAGTGATCCAGTGTGTTCTGATTTCTGGTGGGGCAGGTCACATGCTGGTGGAAGCGAGGAAGCTCCTGGCGAAGATTAGCCTTATTGAAGTCGCCCAATACGATGAACAGCGAGTCGGGAAGGGTTGACTCCCATTTTGTGATGGTGTCGCTGAGGTTGTGCAGGGCATGTCTAACATCGGCATCAGGTGGTATGTACACGCCAACAAGAACGTAGGAGGAGAACTCCCTGGGCGAATATTTTGGCCTGCAGTTGACAATTAGAAGTTCAAGCTCGGGGGAGCACTTCCTGGCTAGTACTGATAAGTTGGGGCACCATGATTGGCCGATGTAAAAAAACAGATGCCACCACCCTTCTTTTTACCCGAGAGAGTGGGGTCGCGGTCTGCCCGGATGAGGTTGAAGTCCAGAAGGTGAAGGCCATTGTCTGGGATGTCATCATGCAGCCAGGTTTCTGTGAAGCAAAGGATTGGGGTACTACTGCAGAGCTCCTTCTTTTCACTGAGGAGTCGGAGTTCATCCAGTTTGTTCGGGAGGGAGCACACATTCGACAGCAGGACCGATGGGATGGCTGACCTAAGACCTTTCCTCTTCAGTCTCACCTGGGCACCTGCCCGGCTCCCCCTCATCCACCGAGCCGCAGGGGATGTATGGGCAGGGCCTGCGAGCTCTTGTACATGGCTCCAGACCGTGTTGTATAGACGCCTGTCCTCGGAGAGCGTGCTGCGTGCTCCCCATCTCAGAAGCTGCGATCTGGTGTAGGTGATGCGCTGGGGTGGCATATGGAGAGTAGCTCCGTGTGTTTGGTGAGGGAGGGAGTAGAGGGGTGGTGGTGCTAGCAGAAGTGCACGTAGGCCTCAGGGCGAACCCTAACAGTCCATATAGCGTATCAGAGGGGTGTATCTGGTCTAGTAGTACGCCTGGGGAACCAGACGGGGAACAGCACCGCAGCTCATAACAGTCCATAAGTCATAAGTTAGCCCCCAACAGTGCCTACTCAAGGTTAGCCCCCAACAGTGCCTACTCAAAGCAGTCCCAGGGTGCGTTACTATAAGCAGGGCCGACCAGGCTCACCAGAGGCAGGGGCACACGATATAGCAGTTATAGTGCCCAGTACCCACGATCAGCAGTTATAGTGCCCAGTTTACAGTGTGCAGCCCGACAGCAAGGTGCACAGATCCAAGGTGAAATGAGAAGTGCATAAAAAACTTACCCCCACAGCTGACTGGTGCTTGGTGCAGTGGAGGAGGATGGAGCACCTGGAGGCCGCCTCAGCTCAGCTTTGCCAGGGATGTGCCAGTGGACCCTTCTCCTGGAGCTGTAGGCCGCTGAAAGCAGTATTGACTAGTCAGGCTCGTCCATGCAGCCAGGGAGATTCCTAGCTGCTTTGCACCGCCGGCTCTGCCTTTTCTGCTTCTGTGAGCTTCCCTAAGACAGATGGATGCCTGTCAGCACACTGTGGGTAGCCATTTGAGCTACCCACAGTGTGCCAACAGGCTTCCATCAGTTCTAGAGAAGCAAACATGGAGCCAGCAGGGCAGAGCAGTGCGGTGACATGTCCTCATCCCTTCCTTCCTCCTTTATGGTCCTCCTGCCCCCTCCTTCTGACCCCCCCCCCTCCTTCTGACGCCCCCCCCGCCTCTCTCCCTTCTCTTACTCCCTTCCCTTTGTTCCCCCAGTGGCTCCCCCCTCCCTCCTGATCCCCCTGCGGCACTATGAGAAGAGAACGGGGTGTTTTACTCACCCGAGGCTCTCTCCAGCGATGATCGCAGATTCTCCTCTGATGTACAACCCCCGGGCTACTGTATACAGTACCGGGGACACAGCTGATGACATCATCAGCAACGTCTCCGGTACTGGGTATAACCCTATAAAAGGAGATGAATAACTAAAATAGAACTTTAAGTATGTTAAAAAGTCAGGACACATATACTATCCACACTAGTGATTCAAAGTGAAAACAATGGGTTGGGGGTGTAATGTCAGTCAATTGCAGACTACCCTTCTAACTCACATTGTTGATCTACACTGTATTAACCTCCTGAGCGTTGCGCCGCTCAGGAGGTTTTCTTACTTTTTGCCTGATTTTTTTTTATAATTGTGCCTAATGGCTATAAACCCTCTAGCTAGCACTAGGCTAGCTTGAAGAAGTCTCCGGCACCCCCCAATCGCCGCCGCTCCCCCGTTTATACGTTACCCAGCATGGATCCAGTGATCGGCACAGCCTCCCCGGACAGCTCCGGTCTTCACTATGGGGAGAATCGCAGATGACATGCGCAAACCTGATCCTCCCCATAGAGAGAACGGAGCTGTGCCAGGAGGCTGCGCGATCGCTGGATCCAGGATGGGGGGGGGGTAACACAAATGGTGGGATCGGCGGGGATCCAGGGGTGCCGGACACTCTTACTAGCTAGCCTAGTGCTAGCTAGAGGATTTATAGACATTAGGCGCAATTATTTATTCATGGTGGACTCCTGGTGCCACAGAGCGGTATGCCCGACACAGTGTCGGGCATACCGCTAAGGAGGTTAAACCCCCACACAAAATCCTACATGTTTAGTTTCATTAATTAGAAACTTCATCAGGAGTGAACAAAGTGTTAACTGCTAGAGTGCTAAAGTAATAAATGCATTGTAAACCACATGATGCACATAATAGGATAGCAGTAGTACAGAGTCAAGCCACTACCAGCAGCTGGGATGGGTGGATAGCATACCCGGCGTGCGTAGCACGTAGAATAAGGCAACGCGCTATGATTGGAGTTGCCATATTGATACAAAAACAAACAACGTCGCGGCAAGGATCATGATAAATCCTTAACCACCTCTCGGGGGAATATTAAGTGCTTGATCAAATACTTTCATAGCATATCCCCATATGTTGGTGCATTATTTGTACTCGCTTCTGACAAACAAAGAGGCACTTCTGGTATTGTCCCCGCTCGAGGGATCAGTTGCTATGGGGACAGGTAAACACCATGTAAGCCAATGCTGAAAATTGCAAGCATTAGCAGGATAGAAATCGCCAGATAAAGGAAAATGGGGCAGGCAGGGACTAGGATGCCTAATAGCATTCCATCCAAGCCTTTTGCTAAATATAGGCAAAGGCGTCCCCCACGTATGATAGCGTCTCCAAGTCCCTATATCAAAACTAGAGGACCTGTCACCTCATAATTGAACTCGATTCTAGGGGAATATTGGGGGTCATATAACAAAGACCATTGGAGATCGGCATTAAAAAAATACATATATGCTCCTAAGGAGAGGTATCTACTAAAGGGGGGCTACTATCCCACGGCAAGGAGAATAGCGTATTCGGCCACTATACAATATAAATGGATAACCAAAATATTTTTACAGAAAAAGGAGGGAACACCCATTGTCAATTACAAACATGAAAGAAAAAAACATAACAGCACAACGTTGGCTGGTACTCTGGGTTCAAAGAATTAAATAAAAGGGGAAAAGGTGAAGCCCTCATTCATACCATGAGGGCTTAAGGTGCCCAACCTATAAATCCAACGGGCCTCAACTGCCTCAATTTTTGGTCCAGGTTTCCTCCTCTAAGGCCATTTTTCCACCTTTGTATTACTCAGAATTTTAAACAACTGGGTTCAGTTCCATGTTTGTCATTAAAGTGAACCCGAGGTGAAAATAAACTGATGGGATAAACAATTATATTTATCCTCCTACTCCTAAAAAAGACTTCTTTAGTCATCCCAGGATTTTATTTTTTATTTAAACATGTATAATGTAGATTAAATGTTTTGCTGTCTCTGCTAAGTTGCAGTCTATTAAGTGTCCCTAAATGAAAATACATGAACTATATTGACCCTTTCTCTCTCCCTCTGCTCTCAGAAACATGTAGAAAAATGTATTCTGCCAGGAAAACTTTTATGGCTGTGATTTGCTTATCAGTGATGTTTACAATATTCCTGACAAGCTACTGACAAGACAAAAGCTGCCACTTCCATCCTTAAAAAATAACTCTTTCAGGCAGCAAAATAAAACAAGTAAAACACCTTGGTTATTAATATGTTTAGTACTGTACATAGACATGTTTATCTCATCATGTCACCTCGGGTACACTTTAAAATGTCTTGCCACTGAAGTTTTTAGTTTGTAATATATATCTCCCAGATGCTCTAGAATTCGCGTCTTCACAGCTCTTGTGGTCTCACCCACATACAGTAAGGGGCAGGGGCATTGTATTGCATAAACGACCCCTTCTGTATCACAGTTGAAAAAGTCCAGTAGGTCAAAAATACGGCTATTCAATTCAATTCACTTTATTGTCATTGCGTAACACAACGAAATTACTTTTCATGACAACCCCACAGTGCAGATAGGGAACATAGTGATAGTAACAAGGAAGAGAAAAAAATTATACAAGTATGCCAGGTATTACAGATGTTTAAACAATTTGTACACAGAGTTAATTATTTCAGAGAGGATCCAGAGTTCATCAAGTTTATGGCGGATGGGAAAAAGCTGTCTTTCAGTCTGTTTGTGTGTGTGTGTGTGCGGATTGATCTAAAACATTTACCTGATGGAAGGAGCTCAAACAAGGCATTTCCAGGGTGATGATGTTTTTGGCCATTCTCACGCTGCGAGTATTATACAAAAGTTCCAGTGATGGTAGTTCAGTGCCGATAATGGCTTCTGCTGTTTTAACAACTTGCTGCAGGGCTTCTCTAGTAGCCTTGGTGCAGCTGTTGTACCAGGCCGTCATGCAATTGGTCAGAATGCTTTCTATAGTGCATATGTAGAAATTAACCAGCAGCTGGGATGGGTGGATAGCATACCCGGCGTGCGTAGCACGTAGAATAAGGCAACGCGCTATGATTGGAGTTGCCATATTGATACAAAAACAAACAACGTCGCGGCAAGGATCATGATAAATCCTTAACCACCTCTCGGGGGAATATTAAGTGCTTGATCAAATACTTTCATAGCATATCCCCATATGTTGGTGCATTATTTGTACTCGCTTCTGACAAACAAAGAGGCACTTCTGGTATTGTCCCCGCTCGAGGGATCAGTTGCTATGGGGACAGGTAAACACCATGTAAGCCAATGCTGAAAATTGCAAGCATTAGCAGGATAGAAATCGCCAGATAAAGGAAAATGGGGCAGGCAGGGACTAGGATGCCTAATAGCATTCCATCCAAGCCTTTTGCTAAATATAGGCAAAGGCGTCCCCCACGTATGATAGCGTCTCCAAGTCCCTATATCAAAACTAGAGGACCTGTCACCTCATAATTGAACTCGATTCTAGGGGAATATTGGGGGTCATATAACAAAGACCATTGGAGATCGGCATTAAAAAAATACATATATGCTCCTAAGGAGAGGTATCTACTAAAGGGGGGCTACTATCCCACGGCAAGGAGAATAGCGTATTCGGCCACTATACAATATAAATGGATAACCAAAATATTTTTACAGAAAAAGGAGGGAACACCCATTGTCAATTACAAACATGAAAGAAAAAAACATAACAGCACAACGTTGGCTGGTACTCTGGGTTCAAAGAATTAAATAAAAGGGGAAAAGGTGAAGCCCTCATTCATACCATGAGGGCTTAAGGTGCCCAACCTATAAATCCAACGGGCCTCAACTGCCTCAATTTTTGGTCCAGGTTTCCTCCTCTAAGGCCATTTTTCCACCTTTGTATTACTCAGAATTTTAAACAACTGGGTTCAGTTCCATGTTTGTCATTAAAGTGAACCCGAGGTGAAAATAAACTGATGGGATAAACAATTATATTTATCCTCCTACTCCTAAAAAAGACTTCTTTAGTCATCCCAGGATTTTATTTTTTATTTAAACATGTATAATGTAGATTAAATGTTTTGCTGTCTCTGCTAAGTTGCAGTCTATTAAGTGTCCCTAAATGAAAATACATGAACTATATTGACCCTTTCTCTCTCCCTCTGCTCTCAGAAACATGTAGAAAAATGTATTCTGCCAGGAAAACTTTTATGGCTGTGATTTGCTTATCAGTGATGTTTACAATATTCCTGACAAGCTACTGACAAGACAAAAGCTGCCACTTCCATCCTTAAAAAATAACTCTTTCAGGCAGCAAAATAAAACAAGTAAAACACCTTGGTTATTAATATGTTTAGTACTGTACATAGACATGTTTATCTCATCATGTCACCTCGGGTACACTTTAAAATGTCTTGCCACTGAAGTTTTTAGTTTGTAATATATATCTCCCAGATGCTCTAGAATTCGCGTCTTCACAGCTCTTGTGGTCTCACCCACATACAGTAAGGGGCAGGGGCATTGTATTGCATAAACGACCCCTTCTGTATCACAGTTGAAAAAGTCCAGTAGGTCAAAAATACGGCTATTCAATTCAATTCACTTTATTGTCATTGCGTAACACAACGAAATTACTTTTCATGACAACCCCACAGTGCAGATAGGGAACATAGTGATAGTAACAAGGAAGAGAAAAAAATTATACAAGTATGCCAGGTATTACAGATGTTTAAACAATTTGTACACAGAGTTAATTATTTCAGAGAGGATCCAGAGTTCATCAAGTTTATGGCGGATGGGAAAAAGCTGTCTTTCAGTCTGTTTGTGTGTGTGTGTGTGCGGATTGATCTAAAACATTTACCTGATGGAAGGAGCTCAAACAAGGCATTTCCAGGGTGATGATGTTTTTGGCCATTCTCACGCTGCGAGTATTATACAAAAGTTCCAGTGATGGTAGTTCAGTGCCGATAATGGCTTCTGCTGTTTTAACAACTTGCTGCAGGGCTTCTCTAGTAGCCTTGGTGCAGCTGTTGTACCAGGCCGTCATGCAATTGGTCAGAATGCTTTCTATAGTGCATATGTAGAAATTAACCAGCAGCTTCTGCGGGAGGTTAGCGCTCCTTAGTTTTCTCAGAAAGTAGAGGCGTTGTTGTGCTTTGCCAGTTAGAGCTAAAGCATTGTCAGCCCAGGACAGGTTCTCTGCGATGGTGACTCCCAAAAATTTGAAGCTGGGAACTCTCTTCACAGTCTCTGCATTGATCATTAGCGGTAGGTGAGTGGTCTTTTTGGTGGTCCTTGTGGAAAGAATTAATGAAGATTTTATCATCAATTGTGTGTGTATATCTTTTATATTCCCCACGTGGCTATAAGAACCATATTAATGTAATCAGACCAGTGTGCTAGAGTTACACTTTAATAATATGACTATAAATATTGCCTTAACCAGTTCGGCCTATCTGGACGAGCTTCCTCGTCCAGATAGGCACTGCTACTGCCGCCGCTCCCACTGCCCGCCGCTAACCCCTCCGATCAGTGAATGGGAATATAATTCCCATTCACCGATCTACCTTCCCCGCAGAAATACCGACGCTTTCTCTCCAGAGAGCGCGGTATTTCTGCCCCCAGGAAACATCTCCCCAGCATGTTAGTTCCTGGATGCGAGATCGTTCGCATCCAGGACTTTTTTCACTGTGGCCATCTTGTGGCCAAATAGTAAACTGCACCAACATACAATTTTAATAAAAAAAAATATTATTTTACATTTAAAATTAGCAGTTTCCCTCCCACACCAAAAATTACCCACATACACTTTTTTATATATATAAAAAAAAAATACAATTAAAAAAAACAAAAACAACATAAATAGTTACCCAAGGGTCTGAACTTTTTAAATATGCATGTCAAGAGAATATGTTATTATATTATTTAAAATTATAAGCTTATAAATAGTGATGGACGCAAATTGAAAAAATGCACCTTTATTTCTAAATTAAATATCTGCACCATAAATTGTGATAGGGACATCGTTTAAACAGTGTAATAACCGGGACAGATGGGCAAATAAAATACATGAGTTTTAATTACGGTAGCGTATATTAATTTCAAACTATAATGGCCAAAACCTGAGAAATAATGAATTTTTTTCATTTCTTTCTTAATCTTCCTGTTAAAATAGAATAGAAAAAAATAATTCTTAGCAAAATGTACTACCCAAAGAAAGCCTAATTAGTGGCGTAAAAAACAAGATATAGATCAATTCATTGTGATAAGTAGCAATAAAGTTATAGGCGAATGAATGGGAGGTGAACGTTGCTCGGATGCATGAGATTTTCGGACTGCGGTGCTGAACCGGTTAAGAGTTATCACAATATTACTGAATAAATGTATCTTTTTGAGCTATTTACTGTGCACCGCTTATTATGCCTTTGCAGTGGAATTCCAGCCTTTCAGAGGACAAGAGAGGAATCTAAAAAGGCGGTTTAAACCAGATTTCCAGAGGCGGATTTATCCTTGCTGGTCACTGACTAGAGGCCGAAACGGAACTTCATGTACCAGGACTACTGTTTCATTTCCAGTAAAATGAAACCCAGCCTAAAGTGAAACTTAAAGAGACACTGAAGCGAAAAAAAAATATGATATAATGAATTGGTTGTGTACTATGAATAATTACTAGAAGATTAGCAGCAAAGAAAATATTCTCATACTTTTATTTTCAGGTATATAGTGTTTTTTCTAACATTGCATCATTCTATAATAGGTGCAGATTACACAACACTCAGCATTCAAAATGAGTCTTTCAGAGCAGTCTGTGAAGTAATGAACTCTCCTCTGGCAGAGGAAAAGTAAACAGTTCAATTACAGTTGAGATAATAAAAGTCAGATAACAGCCCTCTCCACGACTGACTTAGTCGGAGAGCTTAATAGCTTTTTTGCATAGAGATAACAACTGGAGTTTCTCAACTCTTCCTGTACTGGAAACAATTAGACTGATGTATCTGATGTTAATGTTTTATTTCTTAGCTGTACTACACATACAAATCATAATATCATAATTTTTTTTTCGCTTCAGTGTCTCTTTAAATTGACAGGAAGTCTCTTGAAGGACACAGGTTATCCCACCCAACGAGGAAGTCCAAGTCTCCTTTAGATACTGCTGATTGGACTCATAGAATAACAGACTGCCTGGAGGGAGGAATATGTTAGCATATTAACTGGGGTAAAAAGATCAGCAGAGTGAGGAAGTCCTCACTTTTTCTGGCTAAGCGAAGCTGTAAGTTAGCTTGCGGTTTCTGTATGCTGGCACATGAAAAAGTCCTCAGCTGAGTAAATAAAGATTTCTACTTTCATTGGCAAATATGGAGAACGTCTCATTGTGATAATTATTTCTTTTAACATCTGGTCCTAGTCGAACCGGGAACCTATCGTCTACAGGATTTGAGACCTAGAATCGCGTTTGTGACTGGCGAACAATCCAATAGTAGGCCAGTAAAAGACCCCCGGGGCAAAACGTTCCCTTCTAACAGTTGGCCAGACGCAACTAGGTCTCATGTCCTTGTGGACAAGGTCGGTGAAATCGCCTGCTTAGGATTCTAAAACAAAGTTCTCGGGTGTCCTGAAAACTTTAATTGTAAGTACTACTTTTTATTTTTGTAACTTCTCGTACACAGGGCTGCGCTTAGAGTATACGTTTTTTGATGTGCTGTTATATTGTTTTGCATGAAACAATCTGTGGTCAGTTTCTTAAGCTACTGCGTGCCTCAGCGGAATTGTAAGTCCCTTGTGACAGAATACAGCCGCGTAACAGGCAGTAATATCGGAGTGGATCTAGACCACTGATTGTGTCAGTACCTTAGTCGGAGGTGCCTCTCCTTAGAAGTTCAACACACAGAAGTTGTGTCAGGTACCCCGTGCCTATATTTGAGTGCGGATAGGGGATCCAGGTGACTAATAATCCTTCAAAATAAGGTGTGTGTGAACGGGGAGGTAAAGAATGGGTCACGGTACAAGCAAAATTATGGCCACTAATGATGAATGTGTTATGCGCAGAAATATGGCAACTGGGTTAAGTATCGCAGCCTGTGGAGAGATAAATATGGGTTTTTAGGACATCTGCATCTTGAGAGTTGTAAAAAACTTGTTTCTCAAATTAAATGTGATGCTCAAGGTAATGCGATTTTGGAAAAGCAATATGGTTTACCAGAGGCTCAAAGATGGCTACTAGAGGCATATACGAGGAGGGGCCAAGTCTTAACATATTGGTTAGGAAAGGAGAACAAAGAAACCCTGCAATACTACTTTTAGTTATAAGAACAAATATGATGATTTTTCTGGGAATAATTGATTATTGTATTACTGTGGAGTATGGGTCACTGTCATTGACTGTTTGACTGTTCAATTGTCACATGATTAAATTTTATAGTTTATGGGTATGTTAGAAGAAGTTAAAGAGAACCCGAGGTGGGAATTACTTTTACTATTGGGGCACAGAGGCTGGTTGTGCGCACTAAGACCAGCCTCTGTTGCCCCATCGTGTGCCTCCATGTCCCCCCTGCTCGCCGCTATACCCCCCGCATTGCTGGCTGTGTCGCCAGCTCAATGTTTACCTTGCGCTGTCAGTCAGCGCCGCTCCCCTGCCTCCTCCGCATCGGCGCCACCCGCCGCGTCACTTCCCTCCTATCAGCGGGAGGGAAGGGACACGGGCAGGTGCGCCGATGCGGAGGAGGCAGGGGAGCAGCGCTGACTGACAGCGCAAGGTAAACATTGAGCTGGCGACACGCTGCGTGTCGCCAGCAATGCGGGGGGTATAGCGGCGAGCAGGGGGGACATGGAGGCACACGATGGGGCAACAGAGGCTGGTCTTAGTGCGCACAACCAGCCTCTGTGCCCCAATAGTAAAAGTAATTCCCACCTCGGGTTCTCTTTAAGTAACATGACTGATGGAACATTTTGACCACAAAGCCTTTTTTAATGACGAACTGCGGAGAGGGATGCATGACTGTAGTTCTCTGCCAAGAGCCCGCCACCAGCTCCACCCCACCAGCCCCACCCCCCTCCTTCCGCCCCACCTATGCTGCACAGCCAGTTTGCTTGGGCACCTACGTATCACTGTCCAAAGCTGCACCACCCTGGCCCCCTGCAACTTTGTTCTCTTTGTTGTCAACTGACCAGTCTTCATATAATAGTTTAGAGGATATTTCCACAAATCTTTTCCCCGTCCACACCTGCACGGTGACTTTTCCGCAGGAGAGTTACAAGACCTTTGTGCATAAGTTCTATGTGCACAGGAGGGAATAATCCAACAACTAAGCTGGTCCTGCAGTAGTGAGCTGAAGAACATCGTAGAATAGATAAGCTTCTTTCTGCATCTTTGCTCAAGCTGTATGTTTTATTGCTTTCCCTACGCCAGCCTGCTGCACGGGATTCAATCACCCACTGTCCCTACTGACAGTCTGTATGCTTTCCCATCATGCATACATTTGCAGCTTAATGGCGTCAGCAGGGTAAAGTGACAGCAACTGGGGAGCCCGCCTGTCCCGCAGAGTTGTTTCTATATTGCATGGAATCTTTCTGGGCTCCCATAACACTGGCCATTTATATGTGTGCAACATCCCAGTCCCCTGATCTCCCGTGTCAACGACTTGGCAGTTCTAACGTCTACAACTACAGCTCCCTCTGCTGACTTGCAGTCTAAGACTTTACTTACAGGTCGCTCTGTATACCGCTGACCTACAAACCTTCCCTTGACTGATTTTATGTTTTAATGAATTGCATTTATGACACATGGATTTTTACATGTGTCAACAGGAGGGATGGTGGCTACCTTAGAATAACACCACACGGAAGATGTTGTGAGATGTTGTCCGTAGTTTGTGAAACAATACAGATCTCCTGTTTTTTCAATACACAGGAATAGCTCCAGAGGAGGGGTGACTGGCAGATTACCTGAGGCATACCCGCAAGCACCAAACACTTACCCAGGCCCAATACCCACAGAAAAGACAGGACAAGGTAATCAAGAAGCAGCACTGTCTTTCCCCAGGGTGGGAGGGCCCTTACCAAGTCTGAAATAGCAACTCCCACTGCAGCAAGAATAGCAGAAAAGAACTCCTGGATCCATCTGACTCACAGTAATAGGGCACCCATACCTGTCTCAGCGAAAGAGTAGTTAGTGCCTGCAGAGGGTTCCAGTGGAATCTGCCTCCAGGAAAGGAACATTTGCCTGAACTGGTCAAGAAGGGCCGAAGGTGAGAAATATATTAGCAGGTTGCTTCTCACCTATACAGATGTTCTTGCTCGAAGCAGGATGAAGGAGGTAGAGGAGGGAAAGAGGGCGCCCCCGCATATGAGCATAATGGATGTGGGTTTCTTTAAAATTCCAGTGGGAAAACGGACCATAGTTGCTATGATTGTACTAGCCCTGATTGTGATCATAATTGAAGGAATCACCTGGTTACAACTCCCTACCGACGAGACCCTAACTGGACAAGTCAGAAAACTAATCACACAGAGAACGTCCAAATATACTAACCACGGGTATGGGACAGGGGTGATCGACTTGAATGCAACTATCTCACCTGGAATGGACAATGTAGTGTTTAGACTGAAGCCCACTGAAATATTTGTGGAAAAGTACGGAACTAACTACAACTTTTACTTGGGAGCAAGAGACAAACTACCCATATTGAGTTGGAAAGACGTGTGGAAGTGTTGCAAAAGGAAATAATCAAGCGCTACTCGTAGGTGCAATAAATCGAGCTGCCAGAGGTAGTTCCAATCCAAAGTGGAGCTGCATAAACTGTATACGTAAACCTCAGCGCTATTCAATCGCCCCAATCCTTCTCCTGCAGCCTGCAGACACCCAGTGCTCAACAAAGATATACAGTGTCCGCCACCATAGGACAAAACAACATGCCAGGCTCAGTAGGATTTTGTTCACAGGGGGTAAAACAATTTTTATTTCACACAATAGTAAAATTTTAAACAAAACAACTTACATTGTGGGCCCATGCACACTGGACCCACTTGCATAGAAATCGCTCATAAGGTTCTTGCACTGAATAAAAATTCTAAGTGCACCTTATCACTTAAGGATGATGTGTTTGGAGTTAGCCCGTCTCTCCTTCCCTACCAGGTTTCGGCTCTATGCCGTCATCAGGGGATGTGGAAAGACTACTGATCCATCTGGGTGGGAGACATCGAGTACAAAGTTAAATCCCAAAGACAGAAACCTGTACGACAGAATAAGCATCCAAAAGTTTGGATAATATTACAAAGACCTGAGGTGACAGATACTGGCATATATGTACTCGGGGTCACGATTCCAGGGACAGATCCCTATGTTATTTTGACAATGACAATAACTGCTCGACCTAAACAGACCACTGAACGACCTCCATTGAACAGCAACGACAGGACAGGCAAACAGACAACTGATCCATCCCCATTGAACAGTGTTAACAAGATGGACGTGACTAGTAACAAGGTTCTAGTGAAAGGAGAGCAGCTACCCCCTAGACTACTCCATCTATTAAAGGAGTTAGAATACAGGGGGAATCTTTGGACTACTTTGGCAACCTTTACTGCAAACCAAATGAATGTGTCTGACTGTATTGTATGTGCAGCGGCTAGACCGCAGATTGCTCTGGTACCAGTTGTGGCGAGTGGGTCTGAATTAGAATGTATGATACAGAGTATGATAAGTGCGAATCAACCACGGAACTGTACCACAGAGAGAGCCCGTATGGAGGTACCACAGTGTGCATTTGCTACAGCCAGCAATCTTACATGCTATAATAGGTCTGCCCCCAGTAATCATCCGATGATTAAGTATTGTGGGGAAATATTGAAGGTAACAAATGATAAAGGGTTGAGCTTAGGAACAAAATGGCAGTTAGAAGATACTTGGTGGACTTGTGAACCTAACAAAGCAGAATCATCATTGCCACCAGAATGGAAAGGGTTATGTGCCCCTGTCTAGATGATAGAACATGTAACTACCGTATTTTCCGGACCATAAGACGCACTTTTTCTCCCCCCAAAATGGGGGGGGGGGGGGGGGGGGAGTCCCTGCTTCTTATGGTCTGGAGGTGTCCTATGTCTCTGTCCCTTGTGTCACTTATGTGTCCTCCTTCCCCCTCTATATGTCCCCCTGTGCCTTGTCGTGTCCTCCTTTATTGATTAGCAGGAGCCCCGTGATGAGCAGCAGATTCATGGATTCCCCTGCTCTGGCTCAGTAGTACTTGCATCCAGAGCTGTGGCCAATCAGACGCTGTAGCAGCAACAAGTCTACCCAATCACTGCTGCCTTCTCTCCTAACAGGACCCGATAGTGCTGAGGGCGGGAGCAGAGATTTGTCATTGAACCAATCACTGCTCTCTCTGTTTCTGAGTGAGTGCAGTGATTGGCTCAATAACAGAGCACTGCTCCCGAACTCTGCACTGTCAGATCCTGTTAGAAGAGGAAGGAGGATGTGAGGAGGATCCATTCCTGGCTTCCAGGTCTTTGCCCCCCTCAAAACGCTGGATGCTGCCTTACTGGATAACTGAACACAGGTATGAAGCTAAGTGCAGCTACAGCCACTAGTTTACTACTGCATACCATCTGCTCTTTGCTATCTCTCTGATCCCTTTCAGGTTCCTTTCTCTTGGTCTCAATCTCCTGTCCTGTCTTATGCCGCTTGTCTAATGTTGCAGGCTCGCTGTCACGCTGTGATACTCTGACATTGCTGACATTCCTTTGCCTCAGTTGGTGTGTAAAACGCCAAATGTTTTAGAGACAAGCTGCTGTCTGCTTTCCCCTACACTCCCATACTCTTGTCCATCTGTCCAAATCCACACTTTCTCTCACACTTCTGACAGCGGCACAGTACAGCATGGGGTATTACAGTAGTCTGTGCAAACACAGAACAAGCTCTAACAGCAGCTTTCAAACAGCAATCTTCTTGGGCTGAAACTTTCTCTTCTCTATAATTTCCTGTATAATCACCAACAGAAAGCTAGGTATCTAACTTTATTTATCTGTACAATAATCTGTTTGAAGATCAGTGTGTCTAACCAGCCTGGTAATTAAGGTGCCAGATGGAAATCTGTGCATTGCAACAGACATTACAATTCACCCAGCAACATTCTGCTTATCAGTGTGCATTTGTCTTGCCCTGTGCTGCTTAACCACTTCGTCCACAGGTCAGTAGATATACGTCCTCTGGGACTTCATCTAAGCCACAGGTCAGTAGAATCTACTGACCTGTATTGAAGCAGTGCTGTGCAGGATTGGGCTTACTCCTGTGCACATTTCTGGCACTATCTGATGCAGGACTAATTGGTGAACGGGAATATAAGTTTCCTGAGCTAATGACATTGATTTTTACCATTAAAAATACTTTTATTTTCTCATTCATAGTGAAAAACACACTCTGTAGCATTATTTCAGAATCAAATATCTTCACCATAAATTGTGACAGGAACATAATCTAAGTTTTGTGATAAACAGTAGAAACAGCCAAACAAAATGTGTGTTTTTTATCTACAGTAGCACATTTTATTTTTAAACATGAATTGGTAAAACTGAGAAATACATGTTTTTTCTATTTTTTTCTTTGTTTTACCATTAAAATTCATAGAAAGCAAAATTGTTTGAGGGAAAAAATGGCATACTATGAAAGCCTAGTTTGTCTTGAAAAAAACAATATATATTTCATTTCTGTGTCATAAGTAGGGACAAAGTTATTTCTGATTAAATAGGGACATAGCTAAACTGTCAAAACTGCTCTGGTCAATATGTTGAAAACAAGGTCTGGATGCGAAGTGGTTAAAGAGACTCTGTAACAAAAATTGCATCCTGTTTTTTTTATCATCCTACAAGTTCCAAAAGCTATTCTAATGTGTTCTAGCTTACTGCAGCACTTTCTACTGGAAGGCTGCCAAGTTCTTCAGTGTTGTGGTTCTGCTATGAACTCCACCTTCCAGGCCCCTCTATGCACACTGCCTGTGTATTATTTAGGCAGCTTCTCTCTTCTCTCTTATCTTTTACAAGCTGGATAAATCGTCCTCTGAGCTGGCTGGGCTTTCACATACTGAAGAATTACAGACAAGGGCAAAGCTGTTTGCAGGAAGAAACGAGCAGCCTGAAACTTCAGTGCATGAGAACAGGGGGAAAGAAACACACAAATGATCTCTTGAGATTCAAAAGGAAGGCTGTATACAGCCTGCTTGTGTATGGATGTATTTTCTATGTGTGGACATACTGTACATCAACCTACTTCCTGTTTTGGTGGCCATTTTGTTTGTTTATAAACAAACTTTTAAAAACTGTTTTTAACCACTTTTAATGCGGCCAGGATCGGCGAAATTGTGTCAGAGGGTAATAGGATATGTCCCCTAACGCACTGGTATGTTTACTTTTGTGCGATTTTAACAATACAGATTCTCTTTAAGTTTGGGTCTACACTAATTAAGGAGTATAGTGATACTCATATAGCCTGATAAAATCTGCATCTCATTTTTGTTGTATGAACTGATGTTTATTATAATGCTGTAGTATACAGTCCAACAAGCTACAAATATATACAACAAACTACAAAATGCAAATATATAGAATCTATGTTCTGCTTGGACCTGTGAGAGTCATGTTCTATCCTAACTGCTGTGAGGAGTGCTAAGAAAGCAGAGGGTGAAAATCTATGTCAGCTCAGCCCTGCAACCAAAGTGTCAGCTGGAGATCTGTGCAGTGTAGCAGACACTACAATCTACCTAGTAACATATTGCTTGACAGTGTGTACTCATTCTTACCATGTACAGCTCAAGTTTGCAACACAATATTGTAGTGTAAAACTGCAGAAGACAATCCTGCACCACTGACCACCAGGTTTAGTTTTCTTGTTTTTTTTCCTGGTTTTGTCTTCTAAACCTGGGTGCGTCTAATGGTCCGGAGCGTCTTATGGTCCAAAAAAATACGGTATAGTGCCCTATAAGTCTTTTAAAATTTTGGTGGATAAAAAGATACACCGGAGTAAAAGAGAGACACCAAAAGAGAGTTTGGACCCATATGGGTATATTGATGCGATAGGGGTCCCCAGAGGGGTGCCAGATGAGTTCAAGGCTAGGAACCAAATCACTGAAGGTTTTGAATCAATTTTTCTATGGCCAACAGTTAACAAGAATGCGGATTGGATTCATTATATTTACTATAATCAGCAAAGATTTGTTATACTAGAGATGCTATCGAAGGTTTAGCAGAACAACTGAAAGTAACATCATTGACAGCATTGCAGAATAGAATTGCATTAGATATGTTCAGGGCCGGTTCAAGTAACAATTGGGCCCGAGGGCAAGATTAGCCTGGGGGCCCTCCAACAGACTACCCCGACCAAAAAGCGTCATTAGGGACCCTTTGTTGCAGCCAAATCTCCCTCCTGGGCCCCTGAGCTGGCTGCTGACCCTCCCCCAATCACCTCCCAACTTAACAGACTCTGCAGAGTCCCTGGGGAGCAACAGTTAAGATGGGGAGGGACACCTTGGGGGCCCCTAAAGGCTCTGGGGCCCTGGGGCAATTGACCATTTTTTCCTATGGTAGTTCCGGCCCTGGATATGTTGTTGGCAGAAAAAGGGGGTGTATGTGAATTTTTTGGGGAACAATGTTGTACCTACATTCCAGATAATACGTCCCCTGATGGAAAAGTGGCTCTTCAGCAGTTAAACGACCTATCTGAACAGCTAAAACGAAACTCAGGTGTTTCAAACCCAATAACAGACTGGTTGCAGAACTGGTTTGGAAGCTGGACCTCATTTTTTCAGAGTTTTGGTATCGCATTCCTAACTGTTCTTATAGTTTTGTTCCTGTTAGCTTGCTGTATTTTTCCAATACTGAGAACATTTTTTACAAGACTAATGGATAAGCATATGAGTACTACTATGTATGCAGCCTTATCACAACATGATGAAGGATCATATGGTGATCAGGGAGGAGATTGTGATAGCATGCTGGAGGAGGATGGCCAGGCCACCGTGTGAGACAGTTGTTCCAGCTCACGGCCAGTGCCTGATTTTCTTTTTGATCATTTCACTTCTATGCCTGACTTGCTGTAGTGCATACCCATTTGCAGTAGAGGGGAATAGAAGGCTGTGTTTGCTTGAGTCTCCAATCCCTGTAGTGGAGACACATTTGCAGATAACCAAGGCTTAAGCAAGCATAAGCACAGAAATGTGAATGTAAATATATATATATATATATATATATATATATATATATATATATATAAATCAAGCCACAACCCACAGTACTAATTATAAAGAGGAGGGAAATATGGAAAGAATTAATGAAGATTTTATAATCAATTGTGTGTGTATATCTTTTATATTCCCCACGTGGCTATAAGAACCATATTAATGTAATCAGACCAGTGTGCTAGAGTTACACTTTAATAATAGGACTATAAATATTGCCTTAAGAGTTATCACAATATTACTGAATAAATGTATCTTTTTGAGCTATTTACTGTGCACAGCTTATTATGCCTTTGCAGTGGAATTCCAGCCTTTCAGAGGACAAGAGAGAAATCTAAAAAGGCGGTTTAAACCAGATTTCCAGAGGCGGATTTATCCTTGCTGGTCTGGACTAGAGGTCGAAACGAAACTTCATGTACCAGGACTACTGTTCCATTTCCAGTAAAATGAAACCCAGCCTAAAGTGAAACTTAAATTGACAGGAAGTCTCTTGAAGTTACATAGTTACATAGTTACATATTTTGGTTGAAAAAAGACATACGTCCATCGAGTTCAACCAGTATAAAGTACAACACCAGCCTGCTCCCTCACATATCCCTGTTGATCCAGAGGAAGGCGAAAAAACCCTTACAAGGCATGGTCCAATTAGCCCCTAAAGGGAAAAATTCCTTCCCGACTCAAGATGGCAATCAGATAAAATCCCTGGATCAACATCATTAGGCATTACCTAGTAATTGTAGCCATGGATGTCTTTCAACGCAAGGAAAGCATCTAAGCCCCCTTTAAATGCAGGTATAGAGCTTGCCATAACGACTTCCTGTGGCAATGCATTCCACATCTTAATCACTCTTACTGTAAAGAACCCTTTCCTAAATAAATGGCTAAAACATTTTTCCTCCATGCGCAGATCATGTCCTCTAGTCCTTTGAGAAGGCCTAGGGACAAAAAGCTCATCCGCCAAGGTATTATATTGCCCTCTGATGTATTTATACATGTTAATTAGATCCCCTCTAAGGCGTCTTTTCTCTAGACTAAATAAACCCAGTTTATCTAACCTTTCTCGATAAGTGAGACCTTCCATCCCACGCATCAATTTTGTTGCTCGTCTCTGCACCTGCTCTAAAACTGCAATATCTTTTTTGTAATGTGGTGCCCAGAACTGAATTCCATATTCCATATTCCAGAAGGACACAGGTGAAGTCCAAGTCTCCTTTAGATATTGCTGATTGGACTCATAGAATAACAGACTGCCTGGAGGTAGGAATATGTTAGCATATTAACTGGGGTATAAAGATCAGCAGAGTGAGGAAGTCCTCACTTTTTCTGGCTAAGCGAAGCTGTAAGTTAGCTTGCGGTTTCTGTATGCTGGCACATGAAAAAGTCCTCAGCTGAGTAAATAAAGATTTCTACTTTCATTGGCAAATATGGAGAACGTCTCATTGTAATAATTATTTCTTTTAACATCCTAAAGTCCAGAATAAATTTCTTTGGTCTTCTTTGTATTTAATAACAGGTTGTTAATGTCGCACCATGCAGTCAGGTTCCTAACTTCTTCTCTGTATGCAGCTTCCTCATTGTCTGATATAAGCCTAATGACAGTCGTATCATCTGCAAACGTAACAATTATATTTGAGGTATGGATAGGCTGGCAGTCATGGGTGAAAAGTGCATAGAGGAGATGGCTTAATACACAGCCCTGTGGCACGCCAGTGCTCAGGGTATGGGTGGAGGATGTCTGTTTTCCTAGTCTGACAGTTTGAGGACGATTAGTAAGGAAGTCCAATAACCAAGTACATATGGAGGGAGCAAGACCTAGCGAAAGATGGTCAGACTGTCCCAGTGGGGGGCGTGGGGTGATCTTATAGGCACCTTTTATGTTTGTATAGACATGATCCGAGGTGTTTTCTCCTCTGGTTTCACAGTCCACATGCTGATAAAATCTGGGAAATAACTTCTTAAGATTTGCTTGGTTAAAATCTCCAGCAATGATAAAAATTGCATCAGGGTGTGAGTTCTGTTGCTTACTAATGACATCAAACAGTTGTTCATTTGCTGACTAAGGCCACATACACACATCAGACCATAGTCTTTTGAAAATGAAAGATCACAGACCAATTTTACCTCCTTCCATGTAGTATGAGAGCCATACCTTCACAGTCTTTTCTATGGAGCTGAACTCCCCATCAGAAAAAAATCTTTGCAAGATGCTGCACACACAGATGCTGTACAGACACAAAAGATAAGTATCTGCAAAAGATCTGTTCCTGCCAAAGATCCGTTACTGCAAATTGCATTCATAGTCTATGAGATCTGCAGATCATCATACACACCTTGTTTAACTGACATTCATCTGCAGATCAGACAACCATCTGCAGATCTGAAAATCCATCCTGGTGGATCTGATCTGCAGATGAATGTCTGTTAAACAAGGTGTGTATGAGGATCCGCAGATATCATAGACTATGAATGCATTTTGCAGGAACGGATCTTTTGCAGGAACGGATCTTTTGCAGATACTGATCTTTTGCATGTGTACAGCATCTTTGTGTGCAGCATCTTGCAAAGATTTCTATCTGATGGGGAGTTCAGCTCCATAGAATAGACTGTGTAGGTATGGCTCTCATACTACATGGAAGGGGGTAAAATTGGTCTGTGATCTTTCATTTTCCAAAGAGTATGGTCTGATGTGTGTATGAGCCTTTAGTATTGGCATGAGGTGGAATGTACACTGCCATAATTATAATAACTGTATGTTCCCTGGGTAGGTAAAACGGTCAACATCTCATCATTAGATATTCCACATCAGGTGAACAAGACTTGTTGATTATGGTTACGTTAGTGCACCAAGCATTATTGATATAAACACATAGTCCTCCACCTGTTTTCTTGCCAGAATAATGCGTTCGATCAGCACGGTGAAGCGTGTGACCTGCAAGCTCAACTGCAGCATCTGGTACGGGGGAGGGGTCCAGCCATGTCTCCGAAAAAATCAAAAGGCAACAGTCTCTCATAGTTTTATACGTGGAGATATCCAGTCAGAGCTCATCCATTTTATTTGCGAGGGATCTCACATTTGCAAGAAGTGCTCTAGTAAGAGGGGTTTTATGTGGAGTAGCTCTCAGTCTAGTTAGCAGTCCTGATCACTTACATCTCTTGTTTCCTCTTGCTTCGCTTTCTGCCTCGTCGATTTCAGAGGATAGCAGTGCTTAACGAAAGACCCGGTGATCTAAGAATCTCCTGTGGTATTGATTCCGTGTTAAAGTAATCTCCTGTGCTGCTTGATCCAATCTGTAGAAGCTCCTGGCGATTGTAGTGGATGCTTGCTTTTGCTTGTGAGGCGGTGAAGGTCAGTAGGAAGAAAATTAATAGAAGACAGCACCAATGTGGGTAGCATGAAGCCGCTGCGTCTGTGAGCGCCGCCATCATACTTGGTCTGTGCTGCAGATGATGGTTATCATGCTGCAGATGATGGTTCGTGCTGCAGATGATGGTGATCTCCAGAAGGGAGAGAGAGCAGAGAGATGTTACCTGCTTCACAGCCAGACACCAATAAAATTCTTACACTTCGGCACATTTACACAGGCCTTGTATTTACCACATTTAAACATTCCCTTTAGGGGTTCATTTAGCCATGTTGTTTTTTGTTGTTATACCTGCACGATCACCAGTCGTTGATAGAAAGGAATGTGTAGGCCTATCACCCACATTTTTACCCCTTCTATAGGTGATCAGAGGGGCCCTTGGTAGATAGTCATTCAATTGTGGGTCTAATTTGAGAATAGACCAATGTTTTCCAATAATTCGTTTGATGTTGTTCATCAAACATCAAAGTGCCTCTTTGTTTTGCAGAAGCGAGTACAAATAATGCACCAACATATGGGGATATGCTATGATAGTACTTGATCAAGCACTTTATATTCCCCCGAGTGGTGGTTAAGGATTTCACATGATCCTCGCCGCAACGTTGTTTGTTTTTGTATCACTATGGCAACTCCAATCATAGCGCTTTGCCTTATTCTACGTGCTATGCACGCCGGAGACCAATTTATTCACTGCTCCGTGAGTCACTGGGCAGGGTGGCGGCTTGTCACTAGGACAACGTTAAAGGAGGCATCCTATTGGTTATTGGGTCGGCATCCTGTTGGCTCCCTGGGCGGCACTTCATGTCCCTCCCTTTGTACGTGGCCTGACCAATCCGGTGAGAGCGGCTACGTGTGCGACTATATCGTCGCATTTTAATACAAATACAATATGAACTGGGGTAAAAAAAATCCCAGCCAAGTATGGTATCTGGAGACGGGATATAGAAAAATTGGGCCATGCACGTTACTTCCATCATACCAAGACATTATGGTGGTTAATGGTCCTCACTCTGATTGGTGAGTGATTTGGATGGACGGTTAAACAACCCAATGAAATTGCAACTAGTGGGCAGTTCAGGGTGTGTGTATGGTATCCGCCCATCCCAGTATCCTCTGCTTCCATTACCTGACTATAAAAAGGCAAGGTGAGCGTACTACTCTCATTTGGCTGCTGGTAGTGGCCTGACTCTGTACTACTGCTATCCTATTATGTGTATCATGTGATTTACAATGCATTTATTATTTTAGCACTTTAGCACTCTAGCACTTCGTTCACTCCTGACGAAGTTCCTAATTAATGAAACGAAACATGTAGGGTTTTGTGTGGGTGTTTAACAGATCAACAATGTGAGTGTGGAGGGTAGTCTGCAATTGAGTAATGACATTACACCCCCAACCCATTGTTTTCACTTTGAATCACTAGTGTGGATAGTATATGTGTCCTGACTTTTTAACATACTTAATAAAAGTTATATTTTAGTTATTCATCTCCTCTTATAGGGTTATACCGAGTGTTGTTCTATTGCCAAATCAGGTGTGTTGTTTCTATGTCTCCGGTACTGTAAACAGTATCCTGGAGCTGTACGTGGACGAGAATCTGTGACCATCGCTGTCGAGAGCCTCGAGTGAGTAAAACACCCCATTTTCTTCTCAGTGCCACGGGGGATCAGTAGGGGGGGGGAGCCGCTGGGGAATCCAAAGGGAGGGAGGGAGGGGGGCACTTATTACTGGCTAACTGTTGCAGCTATAGCTGCTAACTATACTGGGGCACATATCCATGGCTAATTACAGCGCCTAAAGCTGCTAATTATATTGGGGACAATTATTCCTGGCTAATTGCAGTACCCAAAGCTGCTAATTATACTGGGGCACTTCTTCCTGGCTAACTTATACTGTTGCACCTATATCTGGCTTACTATACTGGGGACATTTATACCTGGCTACCTATACTCCGGCACCTAAACCTGGCTAACCTATACTGGGGTAACTGTCTGGCTAACCTATACTCACCATTGGCGTGCTGATACCTCGTTGTGTACCTCCGATGGCTTTCCCAGTGTCTTCTTCCATGTCCCTCGACTGATTTGCTATTCCCTCAGCGATTACGTTCTCAGGCGACTTGTGTTGATGACGCCAGGGCCATACAGCGTCATCAACATCTGGCGGCAAACTATTTTTTTTGTGGTGTTCTTTTGAATTCAGTACAATAACCTGTATTGAATTTAATATTAAAAAAAATGGATAAAAAAAAAATGCTTGAAAATTATTTGAAATTAATTGAACCACTTTTTGCACAGAAATCCTGGGGAAATTGAATACCAGGGAGGCTAAAGAGTCCTGATGTGTTTTGGATCTAGAGAATAAACCCATTTGAAAAGTTTAGATTTTTCATTTACCTAGGTAAATACAGAGGCGCTCAAACCTATTGCTTGACTCACTGAGTTGTGCTCCCATTTTTGCCTGAAGAAGCGGGGTCACGCCCGCGAAACGCGTTGCATTTGTGAAATTGAATAAATTATCTGTCAATTCTGTTTTATCAAGACTCAAGTGAGTTTTCTTTTTTTGTTAGAGGGAGGTGAGTGCACCTTAACATCCCCCTCTGCTTTAAAACTGTTTTTAAAACGTTTTACTCTACGCTGGCGCCTCTGTATACCGAGTTTTTGCTGATCTTCTAGTCCACCCTGGGTGGAGGGGTGCATCCCCATCTACTATCTACAGAGAGCGACTTCTTAACCTGAGTGGGGTCAGGTCCTAATGCTCCCCACCTGCATTTAAAGTGGTATATACATAAAATTGTATTGAGGGGGCGTGGCTAGCTGCAGAGCTGAATGGCTGCCTGAGACCAGAGCTCTCTGCTAGAATACCCTGGTAAGCGGCTAAAAGCACTCTTAGGAGCCTCTATTTTACCACAGAATGATGGCTGAACTCACTGAGGAGGAATACCAGTGGAGGAAGGCGAAATCTGGGAGAAAAAACAGCTCTCCAGCGCTGAAAAGACTGACAGATTACTACCCTGCAGAAAAGCAAGATGGCCACCGCTATCCCCAGCAGGCCAGGACTCCTTCTTCCCTGCACACTCCATCTCCTCCATCACACGCATCCATTTTTTCCATGCCAAGGAAATGTTGCTTTCTGCGACTAGAGGAGGGAAGAAACTTCCCCGACCATATCAAGACCTGGCTCTCTACCAGGACCTTTCCCAGGCAACCCTCCATGCGAGAAGACAATTCGCTGAGATTACCACCACTCTACGACACAGAAAGATAGACTATTCCCACCGAAGCTTTTGATCACAGACAATGGCGTGACATACGCTGCCAAAAGCCCAAAGGAAGCTTACTGCCTCTTGGAAAAATGGAACATCCCTATCTTCGTGCCAAGAGATCCCAGGAGGGATAAAACAATCTATCAAGTTACCTTATCCAAGCAATTAGTCTCTCCAAAACAACCTACTAGGATTGAGCCGCAACAAGAGATGGATACTACTCAGCCACCAAACCCAAGAGAAGAAGACAACTCTGCTGAGGCTACCTCAGTTCCTTAAAAGGATGGGTATTCAGCCACTAAACTTTTTCCCCACAAGAAACCCTTTCCCTAGGGAACGTTGTACCTTTCCCTAAGGTATACGGTTTTTGGATCAAGGCCACGTTGTGGTCATTGTCTACTAACATTCTTTGATCCAATTCTGAACTTCGTTGTGTGACAGAGTCATTATGAACGACCTTGCTGTCACTAGTGTTACTGTTATTGTTATTTTTCTTTTTCTGTTGACTTCACCCTTTATATCCACAGATTCAAGTTTGGACTTTAGTTTTTTGTCAGATGACTTTCAGATGTCTGTCTGGACCTTCCTTTCCTTCCCAGGAAACCTTCTAAAAAGGAAATATCTACACACAATTTCTGGAATAGATGTAAGTGATTGTGTTTCACACAGGTCTATCATGTCTCTTATAAAGCTAAAATTATTTACTCATGTCACATGATCTCAATCTACTCTCCCTGAATGTAAGAGGCCTAAATTCCCACAGAAAGAGATATCTGCTACAAAAACTAATTAAGGAAGAACATATTGACATATTATGCATACAAGTGATCCATCTAAATAAACAAGGAGCACAACAATTGAAATTACACCAATTTACCCAAATTTATCATTCCAATCTTATTAAAAATAAAAAATGTGGAGTCCTCATCGCGGTGAAAGACTCAGTAGGCCTAGAAGTCGAAAAGACTTTCACCGCAAATGACGGCAGAATGGTGGTTATAGTTGGTAAAATCAATTCACAAGATGTAACTATAGCCAACATATATGCACCTAATTCACATCAGGTAAACTACTTGAACAAAAAACTGTCAAAAATTAACCAACTCAAGAAAGGCCACCTGTTTATTTCAGGAGACCTTAACGCAGTGGTAGATATACAATCAGACTGCACATCTAGCCGTAAAAGACCCCCCACTTCAATCCAACCCACTTTGACCAAGGCAGAACTTTATGATGTATGGAGATGTCATCATCCTACAGAGAAAACATACACCTTCTACTCCCCAGTACACAAAACCTTCTCTAGAATTGACTACTGTCTGGTGGATAGGTTCTCTTTAACCCTAATTCTAAACATCAACATCGGTCCCAGAGTTTGGTCAGATCACTCCCCTATATTTATGAAAATTCAGCTTCAAAACACCACCCAATCATACAAGAATTGGAGAATGAATAATTACACACTAAACTCCGAACACTCTTTCCCCCAAATCAAAACAGAACTTCTAGAATACTTTAAATTTAACGATACAACAACAAATATCCAGATCAATTCTCTGGAATGCCCACAAAGCTTTCATAAGAGGAGTCTTTATCAAACACAGCGCCATACAAAAGAAAAAATACAGGGAAAAAACAGACAAACTACTTAATAAAATTAAATCTTTAGAATCCGAAATTTTTACAAACAAGAAAACAGACCTAATTCCAACTTTAGAACAAACCCGTCATGAACTGGCGGACTGTTTATACACATACTATGATAAATGGCAAATAATGCTTAAAGAAACCTCCTACTATGAAAGAAATAAAGTGGGCAAAGCTATGGCAAGGAAGATTAAAGGACGTAGAATATACCAACGCATAATAAAAATACAACACCCCCAAACTAAGAATTTAGTATATCACCCACAGGATATAGTAGAAGCCCTCGCCTCATATTATGAGACCATATACAATCTTCAAACAGATCCCAACACTCATGTCCCCTCTCCAATAGAAATAGATAAATACTTGGAAAAAGTAAAACTACCAGCCTTATCTGAATTGAAAAAATACACAGGAGTGCCTTTCCACCAACAGGAAGTACAATTAGCCATTAAAACTTTAAAAAAGGATAAGGCACCAGGGGTTGATGGCTTCACTAACGCATACTATCAAAAATTTAGTGACACTTTAGTTAAACCTCTTACTGAAATGTTCAATGAGGTAGCAACCCTTGGTGCCTTCCCCAAGGAAAATCTTTCAGCCATAATCACTACAATCCCCAAAGCGGGGAAAGACCCTACGGATCCTGGAAATTACAGGCCTATATCGCTCCTCAACACCGACATCAAGATTTACGCTAGGGTCATTGCGAATAGGCTTGCCCCCCTGATTCCACAGCTAATCCACCCTGATCAAGTGGGATTTGTCAAGGGGAGGTAAACTAATGATGGTACTAGATAGGTACTTGCTTTGTTGCATGAACTGAGACTCTGTCGGACGCCTACTCTCTTCGTCTCTTTAGACGCTGAGAAGGCGTTCAACAGAGTCAATTGGGTATACATCTCGAAAGTTTTGTCAAAATTTGGTATGTCAGAATTTTTACATAAAGCTATATCTGCATTATATGGTCAACCAACTGCAAGAGTATCTTCCTCAGGCTCCACTTCTTCTTCCTTTAACATCACCAACGGAACTCGCCAAGGGTGCCCCCTTTCACCCTTGATATTCATCCTAACATTAGAACCTTTAGCCCAAAAAATCAGAGACAACCCCTCAATCCACGGCGTACCCCTTAAATCACCAAACACTAAACTAGGCCTATATGCCGATTATATACTTCTCTATTTACAGAAACCCCTCACTTCCCTCCCTAATTTAAATAAGAAGTTTTAAATCAGGATGATACCATTTATTGGCTAACTACAAATGAATAAGAATAAACAAGCTTTCGGCCTTGCAGCCTTCGTCAGGTTTATATCCTGTTAGTTTGCAAGCTGGTGGTACAGACAGCTTATATACATGCAACATCAAAAGGAAATTTAAATAAGGAATTAGAATACTTCTCAAAGATTTCATTTTACAAATTGAACCATACGAAAACAATTATCCTCCCCTGTCACGTACCAAAGCCCATGATACACAAGCTAAAGAAGCGCTGTCAATACACCTGGACAGACAAATCTGTAAAATATCTGGGTATCCAGATTACCCCCACAGTAGCCCAACTATTTAGAGAAAAACTACCAACCTTGGCTATCCAAATTAAAATCACAGCTAGAAAAGGTCAGTTTAGACTTACCTGGTAAAGATGTTTCTAAACATCTCAGTGTATGGCAGGAAAAGGAGAGACTCCAGGCTCCTCCTCCAAGGGAAACACAATTGACAAGAAGTTTAAAAGGCCCCCACCCCCTGCTACCCTCAGTATATAGACAAGAAATCCGGCCAATGAGACCCCCAAACGTGACCCAGACTCCTGTCTACTGCTCAATCCACACCAAAACAGTGCAAAAAAAGTCAGGAAGAAAGGATAGAAGGCAGCATAGAGGGAGGGATGTAGTATGCCGTACACTAAGATGTTTAGAAACATCTTTACCAGGTAAGTCTAAACTGACCTTTCTCTAACCATCTCAGTGTACGGCAGGAAAAGGAGAGATAGGCAAGTAACCCCCTACTCATATGAGGGAGGGACTGCTGCCTGAAGCACCTTTCGACCAAAATGTTGGCCCTGACTGAAGAAGAGTCCCATCTAAAATGCATATCTGGACCAATCAGTCTTTGGTTCTCCCAAAAAGCTTATCGCTTCAATTCTCTGTAGATTGAAGATTGAAAATAATGCAAGGCAAACAGGCCTATGCGAATGAGCGCACGGCTAACGGGCCTATGCGAATGAGCGCACGGCTAACGGGCCTATGCGAATGAGCGCACGGCTAACGGGCCTATGCGAATGAGCGCACGGCTAACGGGCCTATGCGAATGAGCGCACGGCTAACGGGCCTATGCGAATGAGCGCAAGGCTAACGGGCCTATGCGAATGAGCGCAAGGCTAACGGGCCTATGCGAATGAGCGCAAGGCTAACGGGCCTATGCGAATGAGCGCAAGGCTAACGGGCCTATGCGAATGAGCGCAAGGCTAACGGGCCTATGCGAATGAGCGCAAGGCTAACGGGCCTATGCGAATGAGCGCAAGGCTAACGGGCCTATGCGAATGAGCGCAAGGCTAACGGGCCTATGCGAATGAGCGCAAGGCTAACGGGCCTATGCGAATGAGCGCAAGGCTAACGGGCCTATGCGAATGAGCGCAAGGCTAACGGGCCTATGCGAATGAGCGCAAGGCTAACGGGCCTATGCGAATGAGCGCAAGGCTAACGGGCCTATGCGAATGAGCGCAAGGCTAACGGGCCTATGCGAATGAGCGCAAGGCTAACGGGCCTATGCGAATGAGCGCAAGGCTAACGGGCCTATGCGAATGAGCGCAAGGCTAACGGGCCTATGCGAATGAGCGCAAGGCTAACGGGCCTATGCGAATGAGCGCAAGGCTAACGGGCCTATGCGAATGAGCGCAAGGCTAACGGGCCTATGCGAATGAGCGCAAGGCTAACGGGCCTATGCGAATGAGCGCAAGGCTAACGGGCCTATGCGAATGAACGCAAGGCTAACGGGCCTTTGCGAATGAACGCAAGGCTAACAGGCCTATGCGAATGAACGCAAGGCTAACAGGCCTATGCGAATGAACGCAAGGCTAACAGGCCTATGCGAATGAACGCAAGGCTAACAGGCCTATGCGAATGAACGCAAGGCTAACAGGCCTATGCGAATGAACGCAAGGCTAACAGGCCTATGCGAATGAACGCAAGGCTAACAGGCCTATGCGAATGAACGCAAGGCTAACAGGCCTATGCGAATGAACGCAAGGCTAACAGGCCTATGCGAATGAACGCAAGGCTAACAGGCCTATGCGAATGAACGCAAGGCTAACAGGCCTATGCGAATGAACGCAAGGCTAACAGGCCTATGCGAATGAACGCAAGGCTAACAGGCCTATGCGAATGAACGCAAGGCTAACAGGCCTATGCGAATGAACGCAAGGCTAACAGGCCTATGCGAATGAACGCAAGGCTAACAGGCCTATGCGAATGAACGCAAGGCTAACAGGCCTATGCGAATGAACGCAAGGCTAACAGGCCTATGCGAATGAACGCAAGGCTAACAGGCCTATGCGAATGAACGCAAGGCTAACAGGCCTATGCGAATGAACGCAAGGCTAACAGGCCTATGCGAATGAACGCAAGGCTAACAGGCCTATGCGAATGAACGCAAGGCTAACAGGCCTATGCGAATGAACGCAAGGCTAACAGGCCTATGCGAATGAACGCAAGGCTAACAGGCCTATGCGAATGAACGCAAGGCTAACAGGCCTATGCGAATGAACGCAAGGCTAACAGGCCTATGCGAATGAACGCAAGGCTAACAGGCCTATGCGAATGAACGCAAGGCTAACAGGCCTATGCGAATGAACGCAAGGCTAACAGGCCTATGCGAATGAACGCAAGGCTAACAGGCCTATGCGAATGAACGCAAGGCTAACAGGCCTATGCGAATGAACGCAAGGCTAACAGGCCTATGCGAATGAACGCAAAGCTATTAAGCGTCTGCGAATGAACGCAAAGCTATCAAGCGTCTGCAAATGAACGCAGAGCTATCAAGCGTCTGCAAATGAACGCAAAGCTATCAAGCGTCTGCAAATGAACGCAAAGCTATCAAGCGTCTGCAAATGAACGCAAAGCTATCAAGCGTCTGCAAATGAACGCAAAGCTATCAAGCGTCTGCAAATGAACGCAAAGCTATCAAGCGTCTGCAAATGAACGCAAAGCTATCAAGCGTCTGCAAATGAACGCAAAGCTATCAAGCGTCTGCAAATGAACGCAAAGCTATCAAGCGTCTGCAAATGAACGCAAAGCTATCAAGCGTCTGCAAATGAACGCAAAGCTATCAAGCGTCTGCAAATGAACGCAAAGCTATCAAGCGTCTGCAAATGAACGCAAAGCTATCAAGCGTCTGCAAATGAACGCAAAGCTATCAAGCGTCTGCAAATGAACGCAAAGCTATCAAGCGTCTGCAAATGAACGCAAAGCTATCAAGCGTCTGCAAATGAACGCAAAGCTATCAAGCGTCTGCAAATGAACGCAAAGCTATCAAGCGTCTGCAAATGAACGCAAAGCTATCAAGCGTCTGCAAATGAACGCAAAGCTATCAAGCGTCTGCAAATGAACGCAAAGCTATCAAGCGTCTGCAAATGAACGCAAAGCTATCAAGCGTCTGCAAATGAACGCAAAGCTATCAAGCGTCTGCAAATGAACGCAAAGCTATCAAGCGTCTGCAAATGAACGCAAAGCTATCAAGCGTCTGCAAATGAACGCAAAGCTATCAAGCGTCTGCAAATGAACGCAAAGCTATCAAGCGTCTGCAAATGAACGCAAAGCTATCAAGCGTCTGCAAATGAACGCAAAGCTATCAAGCGTCTGCAAATGAACGCAAAGCTATCAAGCGTCTGCAAATGAACGCAAAGCTATCAAGCGTCTGCAAATGAAAGCAAAGCTATCAAGCGTCTGCAAATGAAAGCAAAGCTATCAAGCGTCTGCAAATGAAAGCAAAGCTATCAAGCGTCTGCAAATGAAAGCAAAGCTATCAAGCGTCTGCAAATGAAAGCAAAGCTATCAAGCGTCTGCAAATGAAAGCAAAGCTATCAAGCGTCTGCAAATGAAAGCAAAGCTATCAAGCGTCTGCAAATGAAAGCAAAGCTATCAAGCGTCTGCAAATGAAAGCAAAGCTATCAAGCATATGCAAATAAATGCAAGGCTTAACAAGCTTCTGCAAAAGAAGTCAAGTCTTGCGAGCCTATGCACATGAAAGCAAGGTTAACAAGCATATGCAAATAAATGCTAATGAATGCAAATGCAAGGCTGACAATCTTCTGTAAATTGAAGCAAAGCTATCATGCATATGTAAATAGAAGCAAAGCTGACAAGTATATGCAGATAAATGCAAGGCTTAACAAGCCTCTGCAAAAGAAATCAAGTCTTGCAAGCCTATGCAAAATGAAAGCAAGGCTAACAAGCATATGCAAAGAAAATCAAGGTTAACAAGTCTCAGCAAATAAATGCAGGGCTAACCAGCCTAAGCAAATTATAATCTGCACACAAATGCAAATCAGGGGACCACCTGAAATTATTCAGAGATTTGTTGGGTGAAAGTTTCTATACCCCTAATTCTGCCAATCAACTATATTCCTGTGCAGGCTTGACCAGCTAATTTGTTATAATCCCAGGGAAGCCTATTGTTGCAATGGCAACATTCCACCTTCATCCAGTCCTGCATCTATTGCTTGCTTGTTTGGACACAGGAGAAGAAATAGCACAAAACATACAAGGGAAACCACTCTAATCTCAGCCATGTGAATGCATTTCCCCAGCAAATAATTATCAGTCCCCACAGCTAGCATGTAACAATCCTATGCAAATGCTAGACCTGAAAATTACTTCTGTAAATTCACAGGAATAGGATCAGGGGTAAGGGCTTTTAGCAATCGCTGAGCCCCATCTGGAGAAAAGAGAAACTTAGGGATTCTAATCTTTGTACTGTCCCCTCAGATTCTCCCCCCAAGCAAATACATGGTAAACGCTACATCACCGTGTTGTCTGCCGACAGAGGATCCGCCATGACTTGCAACAGCAACCGCTCAGCCGGCGTCTCTGTCTCCTCCATTATACTGGAGTGATCCGGAAGTACCACATCCTTAAGCTTCTGCTGTGATCACTTCCTACGGCTGGCTGCTGGAGGACGGCGTTGTCCATATACAAAAATTTTTGGTGCCGTCTTATCCTAGCCATCTCCCCCTTGTCAGATGCCACTGTGCACCCGCGTGCACTCACCGCTCAAACTGCCCACCTGGCCGAGCTAAGTGAGATCATCTGCGACCCTTCAGGCTACCGAAGGGGGGAGATTCCCAGCGTCATAACACACACAGACATGATGACCACCTGGGAACAGAAGCACTATGTCTAACTATTGCAGGCAGGATAAACTTCCCAACGCCTGATCACAGGCCAGGATGGGATCTTATCCCAAACAAACTGCTCTGCATAGCTACACAAAGTCGCCAAATAGATAAATAAACTAAAGCTGTCAACTGTGTCCTCGGCAGGCCGGAAACACAAGATACTGAGGGTAGCAGGGGGTGGGGGCCTTTTAAACTTCTTGTCAATTGTGTTTCCCTTGGAGGAGGAGCCTGGAGTCTCTCCTTTTCCTGCCGTACACTGAGATGGTTAGAGAAACCTCAATAAATTAGAATTCTCCTGGATAGGGAGAGTAAATGCCTTTAAAATGATGATACTTCCACAACTCCTCTATTTATTTAGGAACCTTCCCATTAGAATCCCCCAACACTTCTTCATAAGCCTACAAAAATTACTCAACAAATTAATTCTGTTAAACAAGCATTCAAGATTTTCAAATAAGATATTAACGCTCCCTATCTCCAATCTTGGTTTTGGCACCCCAGACCTTGAAAAATATTATCAAGCGTCTATAATAGAACAATCTAGAACAGTTTGGCTAGAGGACTCTTCTTAACAGTGGTACACCATTGAAGAGGAACAACTAGCTACGGGATCCTACAAGCTGTTTCTTTTGTCTAGATTAGTCTGGGAGGTCCAACAAAATACAAAAAAACCAGTTTCAGCCAATATGCTTAGAATCTGGAAAATTCTGTTGAAAATCTATAAAAATGACACTCTAGCTGTTGAGATACCCACTCCTCTGGCAACACTTAATGCTGTTATTAAGGATATAAGTTCAACAATTGAAAACTGGACTTCCTGCGGTATTATAGACATAAAGGACCTGCTTGTGGATTCTAAAATTAGATCATTTGAAAACCTGATTGAACTATATAATATCCCAAAAACCGATTAACCAATTTATTTTAAAGTGCATAGATTCCTAGCCAGACACCCTCTAACCCCAATATCTGTCCCACCCAAAATTAAAAAACTAATTTTACCTGAAAAAACAAACCTGAAAGGCATATCCACTATATACAAAACAACATTAGAACTTAAAGATAAGGCACCTAAATGGCAGCTTAAAGCTTGGCAAGAGCTTTTCCAAACCGAAATTAGTCAGGAAGCCTGGGAACTAGCCTACAAATCTTTAAGAAAATCCTCACACTGTACTAACCACCAAGAAAGTTTCCTTAAATGTGTGTGAAAATGGTACATGTCACCAGAAAAGATCAGTAAGTTCGACCATAAAGCCTCCCCCCTCTGTTGGAGAGGATGTAATGAAAATGGTTCTCTACTACATATATTTTGGAGCTGCCCCAAACTTCAAATGATGTGGAAAGACATAGAATCTTGCTTCAAAAAACTCCCAGTATCATTGGAAACTATACCCCCTTCTATCCCCTCTTACACCTTGGAACTATGGACCTGCCCCCCAAAGAACGACTAATAATGAATCACATTTTTATCACTACTAGACACTTAATTGCTAGCAATTGGAAATCTACATATGTACCCCAGATTGACGAAATATTAAAAATTGTTGAAGCTAACTTACTGGCTGAAAAGTCATGGGCCATTAGGAATGGCAATGTTGAGTCGTTCTTGGGAAGAGCAGGTTTATGGCCCATTATATACCCTGAGTCAACCCTGAGCGAGTTCTAAGATACTCTATCTATACTCTGGAGAATCTAGGTAGTCCTCTTACTAAGGAAGACAAAGTAGAACATAGACATCAACAAAAATGGGAATACTATAATTGAACTGAAATAAACGTCTTGAGACATATGACTGTTAAATTAGCCATACACTGGTCGATTTGCCATCAGATTCGACCAACAGACAGATCCCTATCTGATCGAATCTGATCAGAGAGGGATCGTATGGCTACCTTTACTGCAAACAGATTGTGAACCGATTTCAGCCTGAAACCGTTCACAATCTGTTGTGGTGGTGGTGCTGCTGCTGCCGCTCCCCCCCCCCCCCCTCCCCGCCGCATGCATTACCTGCTCCGCCGGCGCGACTCCCGGGTCTCTCTCCGCTCTTCTCCGTCTCCGCTCTGGTCTCCGGCTCCAGCATGCTTCACTTCTTCCTGCCCGGCAGGAAGTTTAAACAGTAGAGCGCCCTCTACTGTTTAAACTTCCTGCCGGGCAGGAATAAGTGAAGGCATGCCGGAGACCAGAGCGGAGAAGAGCGGAGATGAGCGGGGGCAGTCGCGCCGGCGGAGCAGGTAATGTATGCGACTCTATTGCGTCGGTCGTCGGGCACTCGAACGCCGCTAGCGATGCGCTCTTCACCCGCGGGCGATCGACGGTAGTTTTCCGCACGGCACGATCGACGGGATCGGACGAAATGAATCGAAATTCGGCATGTAACGCGAACGATTGGCAGCAGATTCGATCCCAGTGATCGAATCTGCTGTCGAAACGGCGGTAAATCGGGCCAGTGTATGGCCAGCTTTAACCTGTGGATACTTATTTTACTTACCTGAAATTCAATACATCACACATATGATTCCTGGGAATGTTCATTGTTCATTGTATATGGTTATTCATTTAATTTGTGTTTTGTTGTTATTGACTGACAGATTTAGCTACTTATTTAGCTAATAGAGTCTAGTTCGGTTATTACTTAAAAGCTGCTATGTTAATAAAGATGCAGTCCCATAAGGATTGAAGGTCACAAATACATACAATCTCCAACAATAAGATATCTTATCAGATTAGATTGATATGCGTGGGTCCCCTCCTTTTGGGAATATAGGGACATTTTCCCCCTATCCCAGATAGAAGAGTATCTTGTACTAGCAATATACAAACAAAACAAAAATAAACCAAACAAATATAATGCAACAAAGTAATTACCACTCATAATAAATAATAGGATATTATGTAATTCATAATACATCATAGTACTCTATAATTTTCTTGACCAAATACAGAGGTCAACACTGGAAACCTGTCCGTGACCTCCCCAGACTGACTTTGGAACAGACTATTTTAGAGCTAGTGCCATACCTACCCTTTCCCACCAATCAGAACAGTGGACTGTCTGAAATCTCTGTAGGGCGGTTCATTCCCCCATTTTTCAGACAGCCAAGTTCAACTCAAGATCTAATTTAATAATTATTAGGTTAGGGTACAAGCTTTGAGGACTCAACTGCCTAATCTAAAGTCTGGAGGACACAGGCCGCAACCCATTTCAACATAACAGAAGTGATTCATATAAGAGCAACACTCTACCAGAAATAAATCAAAGAATCACATATAACAACCTTACCAATATTACTGTAAATACTCCGTTGATTGTATAATACTCAATTTACTTATCCTACTACATTGTATATTGTACCTTATGTACCTTTACTCATTCGTACTGTAAACTTTAACTGTAAACTTTATATGTTATACTGTCAACTGCATTATCAAACATTTAATGTCATAATGTGACTGTTTATGTATACTCTGAAATTCTTTAATAAAAATTATTGAAACCGAAAATTGTATTGAACTCTTCATTTTACCTGACAATACTGCACCATATTGGGCTCTCGGTTCTCTTCTTGTTTTTAAGCAAACAATACAGAGGAACTTAAAGAACACCTGACTCCAAAGCAAAACACCCTTTTACCTGCTTTGCCACAGTAAGCACAGAGGTATTCATGCAGGATCCATATACCTCTGTGTGCTGTCTGCTCTGGTCTATTTACCCCTAGTCGTAACCGTAATCACTGCTTGAAAAATCTGACTTTAAGCTAAAGACAAATTTTCAGACAGGAAGAAACAGGCTTGCAGTAGACGGGGGAGAGAAAAAAACAAAAACATACTTTGGGCTTCCTCCAGACTTATCACTCCCTTGCTGTCCTCCTCCGCTTCCTGGATTGTCCACAAATCGCCCCGGACAGTTCTCCGGTCTGAAGTGTACTGTGCATGAGCTGCCCAGCCACGCGCTCCAGTCCCCGTCAAGCTCCCAGCCACCAGACCATGAGGGGGGGGAGGGAGCGCGTGGCCAGACTGCGCCAACTGGAGGACTTTCTGGGGTGAATTGCGGATAATCCAGGAGGCAGAAGAGGACGGCGAGGAAGAAATCAGCCTGGAGGAGACTGGAGGAAGCCCCAGGTATGTATATATTTTTTTCTCTACCCCTGTCTCAGGTACCCTTTAAAGACAAGAATGGTTACTAGTTGTGGTAGTAACTGGTGTGGGAAAGAGGAATGAATGGGCAGGGATATAAGAGGGAACATCACAGCAATCCTGCCTCTTTCTGTCTGAAAATGTGACTTTAGCTAAAAATCAAATTTTTCAAGCAGTGATTATGGGGACTGAGGGGGAGTGTACACATACTCATAAGGCTTCTTCACACTGCAAATTGAAATTTAAATTCCAATGCAATTTTACTGGATGATAGGAACACAATGCGAAAACGGAGAAAAATGAAGCATGCAGGACTTTTACACAATTTTACATACAATTTTGCTGTCATTTTATTTTGTTGCTATTTTAAAAAGAGCCCTAAGATGTACATTTCTCCCACACTAAACTGCACTATAAATTACTTTTCTCCTATGCTGCCATTCTTTACAGTAGGCAGTAATAATCTGACAAGTTTTGGAGTAATCTATCTTCTCATGGGCAATTTTCAGTAAGCCCTTTATGGTGCCTATACTTGGAAAAGTTTTATTTTTTATTGGATCATTACGTTTGATTAATCCGTTCGATCGAATATAAAGATTTTTCCAACATGTCCGAATTACATTTTATCGACTTACATTTAATTCTATCGTTTTGGTCGAATAAATGGGAAAAATCAAATGTTTTTATTGTACTGTGTATGGGCACCATTATTCTTTACAAAACCACCTCCCTGGAAAAAATATATGAAAGATACCAACTGGCCTGCCTACCTGTTTGCACACTATTCTAGAAGTTTGACTGAGCAACTGCCGTTCAGTAAGTGCTTTTGAAAATCAAGGAATCCCTGAGAATCCCCCATGAGGAGATGGGCCACTTAAAAAGTTGTCAGATCTGTACGATTTTAACAACCTATACAAAGTAACAGCAGCGTATATAAAAAAAATAATTATAGTGCATGTTATTCTGGAATAAATGTACATTTTATACATATGCATTTGAAAGTTTTTCATGATGGTGGGGTTTTACGTGGTTGTTTTTTAAGTTCTGATTTTTAAAAACCTGGTTTGCCGATGTAGATCATGGCTTGAGCAAAGATCTTTAATGACCTCTGAAAAATTGTTATTGATCTCCAAGATATAAGAAGGAAAGCGTCCCGACTGCCACCACTACTGTCAAAAAATACACTATAACTTTCAATGACAATTTTGCCCTAAAAATTTACTGAAATGGTTAATAGATGAGGACATGAGAAGGCACAGAAAAACATGAGAAGAAGGAGGCACAGGACAGGAGAAAACACTTAGGGAGCATAGAGAGACCGGTAGGCACAGACTGTGCACAGAAGGGGCACAGAGGGGACACAAAGACAGAAGGGGGTGCAGAAGGAGGCACAAAAGGACAGGAGAAGGCACACACAGACTGACAGAAGGAAAAAGGAGAAACTGGTGACACAGAGGGGGACACTGGTAGCACAGAGGGGAGCGCATTGGTGGCACAGAGGGGCACTAGTGGCAAAGAGGGGGACACAATGGGATACTGGAGTCAAAGGAAGACAGAGGTGGCATAGGGGAGGACAATGGAGGCACAAAGGGACACGGTGCTCAACTTACAAAGAAATTCAACTGAAAGGGAACCCGAGGTGAGAGTGATATGGAGGCTGACATGGTTATTTCCCTTTAACTACCCAACAACCACGTCACACCAATGGCCGTGAACGCAGCGGCAGCCCCAGGCCTGCCTAACGCCGGTTGGCATAAAGTGGAGCTGCAGTTTAGCAGGGAATGCACATGCACGATCGTTCCCTGCCAGTTCACGGAGTTCCACTCCCTGATCAGCCTGCAAGCTGCGTTCGCGGCTAGCAGGCCGTTTGTAAACGAAAGGGGAAAGAAATCCCTTTGGTTTACATCCATACAGCGCTGCTATCTAGTGCAGCGATGTACAAGGGACACTCGGCTGTGCCTCAGAGTGGCAGGGGATCGAAGCCATCTCATAGGCTGATGCATCTGAGAGGCAGAGAAGAGGACGGATCGCCGTCCAAGTCAAATCAGGACTGGGTAGGGGGGTGGGAAGGAGGGGGCGGGGAAGGAGGGGGGCGGGGTAGGGAGGGAAAATCAGGCACTGTAAGTCTGTTAAAAAAAACCAAAAAATAAAACAAATGATCGCAGGAGCGATCAGACACCTCCAAAAGAATGTCCTGTTAAGAACAATAAAAGGAGGTTAGATTCATTTGTGTGCTTAGTTGTAGGACTGTGCAGCAACCTGACAAAGCTGCACAGCCCTGTATTGTGAAAAATGGCCTGGTCACTAGGGGGGTGTAAGCCTACCGATCAGAAGTCTATGACAAATCTGACAAGATTAGCTGCATGCATGTTTCAGGTGTGTGATTTAGATTAGCAAGATGCTAGGCAAATGGTATCGTTTAGACAGCAGCCTCCAAATCGCTTATAGTTATAGCAAACTATAATTCTTATAATTTTTAGGCAATTCCTGGAAGAGTTGATCCAGGGACTTATCGGACTACCGTCTCAGTCGAGAAGGAATTTTACCCTTTTAAGGCTAATTGGCCCGGGCCTTGTAAGTTTTTTTTCCCCCTGGATCAACTGGGATATGTGCAGTGTTACTATGTAAAATAGATAAGGTGAAAACATGGGACAATAGGTGAAAAAGCTTTGTGGATTATGCCCATTGTGTTTAATTTTGCTAGTTCAGAAACCTCAAAAAGGTGATATGGCCCTCAGTCTAAAAAGTTTAAACATCCCTAATTTACACCACTGCTACCCATTCCAGAAGCAGTGGACCGACAAAAAAAAAAAAAAAAAAAAAAAAATAATTCACACCAGCAGTAAGATGTGAAATAATCCAGGAGATCTCAAAGATCTCAAGGCTAAAGTCTAAGGAATAAATTGCCTCTCTTACATTGATGAATATTAACATTCATGGGTCCATCATCAAGAGAAGACGGAACAACAATTGTGTGCATTGCAAGTAAGTAAAGAATGAGCCAAGTACATGAATAGGATTCTCTGCTTTTCCTTAATAACATTCACAGGAATCATAACGTAGACAGTGCAATACATCTGTTATGCAAGTAGGACTAGTATATAACTACTTATATATGTTTTTTTTATTTCTAGGTTAGCATGGGTGTCACTTGTTCTTTAATGGGCCAGAGCATGCAGGTCCTCAAGTGGCTAAGGCACCTTTGACTCAGACTTCTCTTTTTTCCACATTAAAATGTATTTCCATGTTGATTGAAAGCAAATAACATAAAATGCATTTCATCACTGCATTGCCTAGGAATTTTAATGATAGATTAAGGGGATATCCGATTTTGGAGGCAAAACAAAGCTCCTGGCCAGGAAGTTGACAAACTACCCTGTTGAGCAGCCTGGCCTGTTATTGCTTAAGTTAAATGTATTGCTAAGCCTGTCATTGCAATAATTTATATTGTTTATAAAAAAAAAAAAAACTGAAGACATTCATTAACTCATTTGGGACCGTAGGTTCTGGCCCCTTTTAAAAACCAGAGCCTTTCTTTTCAGTTTGCACTTTCGATCACTGCGATTAGCCAATAAAAAGTCTCCTGACTCATGCACGGAACTTCGCTGTCTTTAGATAGTGGAGTTCTGTGCCGGCAGGGACACATGATTGCGCCCTGCGCAGGGAGACAAATTAGTTGAAGCTACGCCACATTAAGTTTAGGCAGCCACAAGTGAAGCGTAGTTTTAACCTACAGCGGTTGAGGTTTAAAGAGAACCAGAGACGAAGCACCCTCATGTATTTTATTACATTTATCAGTGGGAACATGACAGTAAACACCTACCCTGCTTTTAGTTTCATTGTTATCTGCTTAATTAGTCTATTAGCAGCTGTGATAAGAATCCACCGACTATTCAGTCGAGGTTTGACCTGGAATCATTATAGCTGAGTCACTCTTCTGTGAAGTGTTTTCAAGCCCAAGCCTTCCCCCTCCTGGCTTAGATTTCCTGCTTTGCATACTGAGAGCTGTGATGACTGGGAGGGGCTGCTCTGCTGAGAGAGAAGCTCTGTGGATGTAATATGATCCCTATGTGCTCTGTCTGCATAGATACTGATCACTGCAGTTTCATTCCTATGAGAGACACTTCCTACAGGCAGTACATCATACCAAAATGAAAGCACACAGATGAGCCTTTCTCATATAGCCTAGATAGCAGCCTAGTCTCATATAGCCTAGACAGCACATCCAGAACAACTCATAACCCGTAAGGAGAAGGGATATGAGCTGGCGGCCATATTTGATTTTTCCTGGAGCAATAATGGATAAAAAACACTAAAAAAGGCACACCAGAGCGGCAAAATTATCAGGTAGAGCATTTATTCTTTACAAGCTATCAACTGATATGTTTATTTTGTGTGAAACGTTCATCTCTGGTTCCCTTTAAGAAAAACACAGTTAAAACCATAAGTGGTCAATTTACATACATACACTTGAAACACACTTAAATCTACCGGTAGTAGCAATGAAAACAACTAGGTTGCTAAATAGCAATCAGTTGTAAAAAATGGAGAATCTTAGCTTGCAAATCAGATTGCATGCAACATTTTGTCCTTCAATGCACATTGTAAGGGAACGAGTCCAATTTGTGTAGTCTCAGGGGGCTTAGGCAGATTGCAGGGACCAGTTTGGTCTCAGAAACAACAGTTCAGTCAGCAGACCAAGTTTTAAGCTGATAGCATCAGCTTTATTTACATATCCAAAACACAGGAGTACAACAAAACAAAACATAAAAATAAACCCTAGCCTGTCCGGCTCTAACTAACATACATAGATTCCCTCTCTATGCAATAGAGAGGATCTAGCATCCAGCTCTACAAACAGTATGTTTAAGTTTGGTTACTCACGGTGTCTGGCTCTCTCCTTACTGCAGGCAGGCAGGTCCCAGGAAGAGAGAGAGACTAACACTGGAGACATCATATTTAAAGGGTTTCCCCTGAAGCCTAATGAGGCAATTAATTAGCCAGGCTTCTTCAAAAGCCTGGATAGCCTGGTGAATGGAAGTCCCACCCACTCACTTCCATTCACTCCAGGGCCCTTTTTACCGGCTTTTCCAAAAAGCCAAATGCAGTGAAAGAACACCCTTTCACTGCTGAAATGCTTGCTTCCCTGGAGTTTTAACATATATAAGAGAGAAATCTGGGAGAAATATACACACCTTCTACCTCTAACCCAGCATTTCTCTCACACACCCTCCCCCTCTGTTTCGACGTAGGGGTCGGAACATAACTAGCCTCAAGACAGTGTACCCGGGACAAGGCATCTGCATTTCCCAGCTGGGACCCAGGTCTATGCTCCACTGTGAACTTGTAGTTCTGAAGGGCCAGGAACCATCTTGTCACCCTTCTATTCTTTTCCCGATTTTCACACATCCATTTTAGGGGGGCGTGATCAGTAACTAATGTAAACTGGCGGCCTAACAGATAGTATCTAAGCTCCTCCAGAGCCCATTTAACTGCTAAGCATTCCTTCTCTACTGTAGCATAGTTTCTTTTATGGATGTTCAGCTTTTTACTCAGGAAAACCACAGGATGCTCTGAACCTTCTCTGATTTGGGACAGTACTGCTCCCACTCCCACATCGGATGCGTCCGTCTGCACAATAAAGTTTTGTGTGAAGTCTGGGGTTATCAGCACTGGTTGGCTACATAAAGCTTTTTTAAGGGTCTGAAAGGCCTGTTCTGCCTCAGAGTTCCACTTGATCATTATAGACTTGGTGCCTTTTGTAAGGTCAGTCAGGGGGACCGCTATATTGGCAAAATTAGCTATGAACCGTCTGTAGTAACCAGTGATTCCCAAAAAAGCTCAAACCTGTTTCTTTGTCAATGGTCTAGGCCAGTCCTGAATTGCTTGCACCTTGTTAAGCTGAGGCTTAACTAGCCCTCTACCAATGTTATACCCCAAATATTTGGCTTCTTCCAGGCCTATGCTACATTTTTTTGGGTTGGCTGTCAGTCCGGCCATACGTATGGAGTCCAGCACGGCCTGTACCCTAGGTAGATGGGATTGCCAATCCGCGCTATGGATAACCACGTCATCCAGATACGCTGCTGCATACTGTCTATGGGGCCTTAAGATTTGGTCCATGGTACGTTGGAAGGTGGCCGGGGCCCCATGTAACCCAAATGGCAACACAACATACTGGAACAGACCTTCGGGAGTGCTGAAAGCAGTTTTCTCTTTGGCTTGGTTTGTCAGGGGGATCTGCCAATAGCCCTTGGTCAAATCTAAGGTCGTCAAATATCTGGCTGTTCCTAGTCTCTCAATTAATTCGTCCACACGAGGCATAGGGTAGGCATCAAATTTGGAGACAGCATTTAATTTTCGAAAGTCATTGCAAAAGCGCCAGCTCCCATCCGGTTTAGGAATTAAGACAATTGGACTGGACCAATCGCTATGCGACTCCTCAATGACCCCCAACTCCAACATTTTTTTAACTTCCTGAGATATGGCTTCTCGTCAAGCTTCAGGCACCCTATAAGGTTTTACGTTAACCCTTACCCCAGGTTCAGTTATGATGTCATGTTTTACCAAAAAGGTTCGACCAGGTTTCTCCGAAAAAACATCCCTATTCTTCATTACAAAGGCCTGTACTTCTTTCCTCTGAGTGTCGGACAAGGAGTCTGCCACCTTAACCTCTGGCACTAAGGGTTCTGCACTTAGGAATGAAGTAGGCTTGGTGAACAGTGACATCCTTTCTTTCCAAGGTTTGAGAAGATTGACGTGGTAAACCTGCTCAGGTTTCCTTTTACCTGGCTGGCGAACCTTATAATTTATCTCGCCAATCTTCTCAAGAATTTCAAAGGGTCCTTGCCACTTTGCCAAAAATTTGCTTTCTACTGTGGGTATTAGAACTAGTACTCGATCACCAGGGGAAAAATTACGTATTTTAGAACTCCTATTATACACCCTCCGTTGGGCTCCCTGCGCCTGCTCCATGTGTTCTCTTACTATGGGCAGCACTGCAGTTATCCTGTCCTGCATTTGGCATATATGCTCAATGACACTTTTAAAGGGGGTGGGTTGACCCTCCCCGGTCTCCTTGGCTATGTCCAACAGGCCCCTAGGGTGTCTACCATATAACAATTCAAAAGGTGAGTATCCTGTAGAGGATTGGGGAACCTCCCTTATAGCAAACATTAGATAGGGTAATAAGTAGTCCCAATTTTCCCGTCCTTGTCAACCGCTTTCTTAAGCATTTTTTTGAGGGTTTTATTGAACCTTTCCACTAACCCATCAGTCTGGGGGTGGTATACAGAAGTGCGAAGTTGGTCCACTTTGAACAATCTGCACAACTCCTTCATGACCCGGGACATAAATGGGGTACCTTGGTCAGTAAGTATTTCCTTTGGGATTCCCACCCGGCTAAAGACATGTACCAACTCTCTAGCAATGGATTTAGATGAGGTATTACGTAGAGGAATGGCCTCGGGGTATCGGGTAGCATAATCCATTATTACTAACATATGTTGGTGTCCCCGTGCAGATTTTACTATCGGGCCTACCAAATCCATTGCTATTCTCTCAAATGGTGTCTCTATCACAGGGAGAGGGACCAAAGGGCTACGAAAATGTGGCCTAGGAGCCGAATACTGGCAGTCTGGACAGGAACTACAGTATTCCTCAACTTCACAATGTAGTCCTGGCCAGAAAAACCGTTGCAAAATTCGCTCCTTTGTCTTCTCTACCCCTAAATGTCCACCCATCACATGTTTATGTGCAAGGTCAAGTACCATACGTCGGTATGGTTTCGGGACAACCAGTTGCTCCACCCGATCATTTCCCTTTTCTACTACCTGATATAACAGGTCATTTTGGAGGGCTAAGTAGGGACAAGAGAGCGTGGAGTCAGGGTTTACGGGTTTCCCATCTATAACTTTTACATTAGCCCTTGCTCTAGATAAAGTGGGATCCTTTAACTGTTCTGAAGCAAAATTATCCCTCCTAATCTCCAAATCAGGCATGTCATTCTCTTCCTCAACCGAGTCTACATGGACTCCCCCCCCCCCCCCTGGTATCACCTGGTCAACCTGGGGTTCCATGTCTACCTCATCAGCTTCCCCTGCTAAAACAGAGAATGGAAAATCTCTAGTAGCCCCAGCCTCCGGTACACCCTCAGACACATTAGTACTGGAATCAGGGGAGCTTCCCTTTGAGCAAGATTGGTTCATAACCTTGTCTGTCTCCCACAATTTCCAAAAATGTGGGAAGTTTCTACCCAAAATGACATTGTGTGGTAAAGTGGGAACCAACCCTACGGGGTACATTAATGTCCCGTAGGCAGTTTTGATTTCCACTTCCGCAATAGAATACTCGCGAGTATCCCCATGTATACATGTAATCCCTACTTTATCATGCACATATTGAGGAGTTTCAACCAACACAGATTTCATCAGGGTAACCTGACTACCAGAATCCAACAATGCATTTACTTGTTTTCCTTCCACAACAACATTACACAGGTGCTTATCATTCCCTGTCTGTGGAAGGGCAGTACACACAATCTGAGCATACATTGACGTACGTCTATTTGTTAAGGCCATATCACACTGCATAGGTTCATCAGTTAGGCTGCAGTCTGCAGCAAAGTGTCCCAGCATATTGCACCTGAAACACCGCACTAACTCTTTATTAGGTCCTCGGCGAGGAGGGGGCCCTCCTGACACATTTTGGTACTCTCTGAGTCTAGCGCTAGTAGATTCTCCACGTTGGAGCATGCTCTTATCAGTTGTAGATCCTTTTTTCCATGCAGGAAGCTTTCCCTTGGGAACCTGGGTTCGCTCTACTTGTTGAAGGCTGAGTAGCTCCTCAGCAGAAACGTACCTCTCCACCATTTTCACAAGCTGATCAGCAGTTTTTGGCTCTGCATGGCTTACCCATTTGCGCAAAGGTGTCGGTAGAGACCTAAGGAACCGGTCCATCACTACCCTTTCCACGATCTGTGGTCCGGTTAGAGTCTCCGGTCCATTTTTTAGTTAGATGAATTAGGTCATGCATCTGGGAGTGGGGAGGCTTTTCTGTTATAAACATCCACTGATGAACACGCTGGGCGCGGACTGAGAGCGTGACCCCCAGTCGGGCCAGAATCTCAGCTTTTAGTTTGTCATAATCTTTAGCGGCTACGTGATCCAGATCAAAATAGGCTTTTTGGGGTTCCCCAGATAGAAAGGGGGCACCAGACCCGCCCACTGCTCTCTAGGCCACTCCTCACGCTCTGCAATCCTCTCAAATGTGGAAAGGTAAGCTTCAACATCATCATTTGTAGTCAACTTTTGCAGATAGTAGCTAGCACGAATAGCACTTGACTTAGCGGTTTCTGTAGGCGGTGCTGCTGCACTCCTTGCAGCTAGCTGCTGCACCACCTCTTTGAGGAGCTCATGATCTTGACGCTGTTCCTCTCTGTTTGCAATCAGCTGTTGTTGCTGGACTCTGGTGGCCTCTTGCTGGGCAGCCGTAGCCTGTACCAGAGCCTTGACAATGTCATCCATATTGACATGCAACAAAACACTTTATAATGATGAATTGCAATTAGGTTTCTAGCCCTTTAAAATTTTTTTTTTTTTTTTTTTTTTTTTTTAATGCCAAAGCATCCTCCACCACATGTAAGGGAACGAGTCCAATTTGTGTAGTCTCAGGGGGCTTAGGCAGATTGCAGGGTCCAGTTTGGTCTCAGAAACAACAGTTCAGTCAGCAGACCAAGTTTTAAGCTGATAGCATCAGCTTTATTTACATATCCAAAACACAGGAGTACAACAAAACAAAACATAAAAATAAACCCTAGCCTGTCCGGCTCTAACTAACATACATAGATTCCCTCTCTATGCAATAGAGAGGATCTAGCATCCAGCTCTACAAACAGTATGTTTAAGTTTGGTTACTCACTGTGTCTGGCTCTCTCCTTACTGCAGGAAGGCAGATCCCAGGAAGAGAGAGAGACTAATGCTACGTACACACATGGGACAACGATCGTTCGTTGAGAACGACGAACGAACTTTTAATTGATGAAAGAACGACCTATGTAAAGATAGTTTTAAAAGGTGTGTAACGATCTGATCATTAGAACGAACGTTACATCACGTAAAGCATCTATTGCGCCTGCGCATAAAATGAGAAGTTTCACAGAGAAATAGTGAAATGCGCATGTCAAGCCTAGTACGAACGACCGTTTCCAACGATGTACTACTTTTGCAAACGATCGTCGTTGGTTAAAATCCGCCGAGACAGAACTTTCTTTTGTAGCGATTTGGCTCGTTCGTCGTTTGCCTTAATAGTCGGTGGTTCGTTTTTTGTAACGATCGGCGTTGGTAAAGATCGGGGAACGATCGTTACAAACGACTATAGTCGCATGTGTGTACGCACCTTTACACTGGAGACACCATATTTAAAGGGTTTCCCCTGAAGCCTAATGAGGCAATTAATTAGCCAGGCTTCTTCAAAAGCCTGGATAGCCTGGTGAATGGAAGTCCCACCCACTCACTTCCATTCACTCCAGGGCCCCTTTTACCGGCTTTTCCAAAAAGCCAAATGCAGTGAAAGAACACCCTTTCACTGCTGAAATGCTTGCTGCCCTGGAGTTTTAACATATAGGAGAGAGAAATCTGGGAGAAATATACACACCTTCTACCTCTAACCCAGCATTTCTCTCACAACATGTTAAAATTGATGACATACTTTGTAAATTTTACAGGGGAGGAAAAAAAACTCCCATAACAGTCTGACACTGCATTTCTTTTTAGTGTCCATTATCATTATAGGGACATTAGGGAGCACAAACTAATTTTAGACAATTGGATGTTGCTGAAAAGTACCCAAAAGTGAAGTAAAAATTGCATAGCATCATTTTCAGCTACAGCAAGGCGTTTATAAGAGATGTTACCGTATGTATGTTTTTTTTTTTTATTAGATCTAGTATAAAAGCTACTCATAAATTAGGGTTAAAACACAGGAAAACAAACTTACCTTAGAGTTAAGTAAAGCACTGGGAGTTGAATCAGGTAATGCTGGGCTTTTAGACAATCGGGAACAAAATGGCTCATACATGTGATACAGGGTACGAATCACACACACACGCAAGGACCTCAGCCTGTACATGCACTCTGGAAGAAGACGTACAGGAAGGCAGTCACTTATGCGGTAATATCTGAAAAAAAAAAAACAAGTATAGAAAATGTACAGAAATGAAGCAATTTATGATCAGACAAGAAAAAAAAACCAAAATGGTATAACTGTGGCTCTAACTGTAATGTCATTTTATACAGTGCATATGGAAAAAAAGGAATCACACGCTTAAAAAAAAAAATATTCAGTTTGTTGTTCTGCAGCCTATAACATTATTGCATAAATATAGCTAAAACAATATATATTTTTAGTATGCGTACGCCGTAATCCCTGAAGGCATGTTTTTGGCCGCACCGCACCACTACCGCCAATACTCAGTCCGAAACTGGCCTAAGTGTCTTCAAGATGCTACAAAACATGTTATTTGTTTTTAGGGCTAAATAAATAGTGTGGCTTTACTGTATATGTGATTTCTTGACTGGATTACCCTAACAAGCATTATTTTATACGAATCATTTTATACGAGTCATTATTTTATACAAAGCATAGAAAATAAATATAGGAGAGAGAGAGAGTGATTGAATTGTCAGCTGAAGCCATACCTCCTTCCAGACTCACAGCCTACCAGAAAACATAATATAAAATAACAACTCAAACCAGGTGCTGAATTAGTTCTTTATTTAAATATTATAAAAGCAGGAATCCTAGGTCAAAGCTGACATATTCTGGACCATGCAGGATTCTTAGTTATAGCCTAAAACTTCTGGCATTCACTCTACCTCCCAATAATACCTGAGCACACCTGAAAAAGACAGGAGAGAGAAGAGAGAAAGACACGCAATGGGTGTACATAATAATGTGGATGGATACTGTACTGATTAAAGGCTCTCCCTCTGACACAGGAGAGTAACCAAGCAGCTCAGGGTGACCCAAACTACTAGGAATGTATAGGGGGATGAAAGGAACCAAAAAGCCCTCCTACTAAAAAAGCAAAGCTTGGTGTAATTGCCTTCTTAAAACAGAAGGAAATTTGCAATAATTCAGTTATAAATGAACATTTGTGGTTACCCACAATGCATACCTACTAAATATGCAAATTATCCCTTTCCGCCCTTGTTAAGCCAAGCAAGCATCTAGAACCGCTGGTTTATAGCAAGCCTATAGCTTTAAGTTTTACACAGCCATACCAAACCCACATGCAGACAGCCTGTTTCGGACTTTTGGTCCTCATCAGTACATGGCAGGGATTGATAAGGCTGTATGAAATAGGGCTTGGTCGAGTACTTTGCTTTTTTAGTAGGAGGGCTTTTTGGTTACTTTCATCCCCCTATACATTCCTAGTAGTTTGGGTCACCCTGAGCTGCTTGGTTACTCTGTTGTACTCGACCAAGCCCTATTTCATACAGCCTTATCAATCCCTGCCATGTACTGATGAGGACCAAAAGTCCGAAACAGGCTGTCTGCATGTGGGTTTGGTATGGCTGTGTAAAACTTAAAGCTATAGGCTTGCTATAAACCAGCGGTTCTGGATGCTTGCTTGGCTTAACAAGGGCGGAAAGGGATAATTTGCATATTTAGTAGGTGTGCATTGTGGGTAACCACAAATGTTCATTTATAACTGAATTATTGCAAATTTCCTTCTGTTTTAAGAAGGCAATTACACCAAGCTTTGCTTTTTTAGTAGGAGGGCTTTTTGGTTCCTTTCATCCCCCTATACATTCCTAGTAGTTTGGGTCACCCTGAGCTGCTTGGTTACTCTGTTGTACTCGACCAAGCCCTATTTCATACAGCCTTATCAATCCCTGCCATGTACTGATGAGGACCAAAAGTCCGAAACAGGCTGTCTGCATGTGGGTTTGGTATGGCTGTGTAAAACTTAAAGGGATACTGTAGGGGGGTTGGGGGAAAATGAGTTGAACTCACCCGGGGCTTCTAATGGTCCCCCGCAGACATCCTGTGCCAGCGCAGCCACTCACCGATGCTCCGGCCCCGCCTCCGGTTCACTTCTGGAATTTCAGACTTTAAAGTCTGAAAACCACTGCGCTTGCGTTGCCGTGTCCTCACTCCCCCTGATGTCACCAGGAGCGTACTGCGCAGGCACAGACCATACTGGAACTGCGCAGTACCCTCCTGGTGCCATCAGCGGGAGCGAGGACACTGCAACGCAGGCGCAGTGGTTTTCAGACTTTAAAGTCTGAAATTCCAGAAGTGAACCAGAGGCGGGGCCGGAGCATTGGGGAGTGGCTGCATGGGCACAGGATGTCTGCAGGGGACCATTAGAAGCCCTGGGTAACTTTAACTCATTTTCCCCCGACCCCCCTACAGTATCCCTTTAAAGCTATAGGCTTGCTATAAACCAGCGGTTCTGGATGCTTGCTTGGCTTAACAAGGGCGGAAAGGGATAATTTGCATATTTAGTAGGTGTGCATTGTGGGTAACCACAAATGTTCATTTATAACTGAATTATTGCAAATTTCCTTCTGTTTTAAGAAGGCAATTACACCAAGCTCTGACACAGAAGATCAGGGTTTGAATCTCGGCTCTTCCTGTTCAGTAAGCCAGCATCTATTCAGCAAGGAGACCTTGGGCAAGATTCCGTAACACTGCTGCTGTTTAAAGAGTGCGCCTTAGTAGCTGCAGCTCTTGCTCTGAGTCCACCACAGCTCTGTGTCTTGTCAAAATATCCTGGTTCTTTAAGGTCCAGGGAAAAAAAATGTCCACTGCGAAAGAAAATAGAGCATTTCTGTGGTGGAATGCCACTAGACATTTTGGAATGCCAATAGACATTTTTGAAATTCATGTAATAACTTTCTGACTGAGCATAATGGAGACATCAGTAATTTACCTTTTGTGGCATTGAGAAGATGAGGGGCAGTGTGAGGGGAGGCGTCACCCCAGGTGGGTATTTGAGAGCCGTATTTTTTCCCTGGGAACTAGAGAATCAGGCAGTTTTTACTACAGATGGGATGTCAATTTGTTCTTTCATAAACCTTTGTACTAAGATTGCGTGTCTCTTCCACTACCAACTTGCCTTGCACACAGTAGGATATGCCAAATACATTTTCTTTACTTTGCAAAAACAGCAACATTTCTTACAAATCTTGTTTACACATTACTCATTTAAACAAAAATTCGATCAAAATCCAAATAAAAAAATGTGCATGAACTTGGGCATTTAAAAGGCAGAAATCACATTGCATTCCTAATTTGGAGGCCTAAAGTGCTTGAAAACATCTTGCGTGTGTAGACATGGATCAGCAGGTAGTGTAAGTAGTGTACTGCTTCACACTGACAGGCCAAACTCACTGTGTAACGCACCGCAAACAGCTGTTTGTGTAGTGATGGCCGTGCTGGACTTGTGCGCACCATGGCGAGATTGCTCTTCCTCAGTGTGATTTCAGGTAATGTCTGACTGCCTTATCAACTTTCGATGGTTCTTTCTCTACCATTGTTAAAGCTTACATCTATTTTTTAAAATTACCTTTTTTTTCTGCTGTCTGTTCAGTACCTTCAACGAGAATCTGTTATGGAGGGCAAGTCTGAAATTCATTCAACTGTGTGATAAACTTTCCATATTACTTTCTCAGTACCATGGTGACCACGGGTAATGGCAGAGGAATCAGGGTTCGATTCCAGTCCAGAGTGGGAGCCTGAGAAACGGCTACCACCACACATCCAAGGAAGGACCCAAATGTGCTGTATAAGTAATGTAACTGCCCTGACCATGCTTTGCAGAACAGGCATTTGTGGTCAGATGGACCCTTGACCCAATGCTGTGTGCCAGAGATGACAACACTTGCCTTTCAACATCACGGTACAGTTTGGGAATCGCCTTTTTAGAAAAAGAATTGCTGCCCGGTATCTTCCACTGCGGTGTCCCAATCGCCACAAACTTTCTGAAGGCCTCAGAGTCCAACAGCCGGTATGGTAATAGCTGGCGAGTCAACAGTTCCGCCAAGCCAGCTGTCAGATGCTGGGCAAGGAGGTGACTGGCAGACATTGGCTTCTTCCGCTCAAAGATTTCCTTAACGGACACCTGGTTGCTGCTGTGGGCAAATGAGCAGCAACGGCTACCACCACACATCCAAGGAAGGCAGCAGGCAGTGACGAAAAATAACAATACAGGAGGACTCTTTCGAGGCCCTGCTGTATATGAGACGAATAAACTTTAAATCCTTTAACGACAATCTGTTATGGAGGGCAAATCTGCCATCCATTCAAGTGAAAGGTATGCACTGACTGCCAGGTATAATACAATGTGCAGTCACACAGATGCAGTAAAAGGTATGCAGTGACTGCAAACAGCTGTTTGTGTAGTGATGGCCGTGCTGGACTGGTGCGCACGATGGCGAGAGTGCAGGTGATGGCGGCTTTCCAGCCCATATGGTCGGGCTAAGTTAGCTCAATGACAGAACAACAGTGACTGTCCAGTTGATCGAATTTGGTCTATCCACAATGAAGCAACGACCCTATTTTCTTGGGTGTGCCCCCCAACACACTCATATAGGTCATTGCTTCATTGTGATACGCAAGCCCCTTCATCTCGGCAGGGTAACAATCACGAAGGGGAATTGACAAATGTACATGCCTTTTGTTTTGTTGTTGCAGCCTCAGTGCAGCCAGAAAAGTTAGGCAGGAATGTACACGCACCAGAAAAATTATTATAGTGGTCGCTGCTAGCAGCGGCCTTAAAAATTCAGGAATAAACCTGGAGTCCTGGACCCTGTTGGTGGTGGCGGAGGAGAAGGCAATCAAGCGGCCTGCAGGCAGAGATGCTGTGTGGGGACCGACTTAGTCTTGGGGCAGGCAGTGATGCTGTGTGTGGGGACTGACACCTTCGGGCAGGCAGTAGCCCTCTGGGATCGGGGCGACTTCTCTTCTCACTGGCAATGCCACCAGCTGCGCTGAAGGTCCTTTTTGACAGGACGCTTGAGGCAGTGCAGGCCAGAAGTTGGATGGCAAATTGTGACAGCTCTGGCCACATGTCAAGCCTGCGCACCCAGTAGTTCAGGGGTTCATCGCTGCTCAGAGTGTCTACATCCGCACTTAAGGCCAGGTAGTCGGCTACCTGCCGGTCGAGGCGTTGGGGGAGGGTGGATCTGGAAGGGCTAAGGCGAGGCGTTGGACTAAAGAATGTCCCTATGTCCGACATCACCATGAGATCGCTAGAGCGTCCTGTCCTTGCCTGCGTGGACATGGGAGGAGGAAGATTAATGGCAGATGGCACCTTTATTCCGTTGTGCTGTAACATCACCCTTAAACGCACTGTAAAACATACTTCCCAAATTGTGTTGGGTATTTGGTAACATCTTTGTGCTTATACCGAGGGTCTAGTAGCGTTGCCACCCAGTACAGGTCATTCCCCTTGAGTTTTTTTATACGGGGTCCCTCAACAGGCTGGACAGCATGAAAGATGCCATCTGCACAAAGTTGGATGGAACGTACTAGCCATCTCCTCTTGCTCTTCCTCTTTGATGTCAGGTAAGTTCTCCTCCTCATCCTAGCCACGAACAATAGCGCGGCGGTAGTGCAGAGATTATAGACGGGAACTCCAGCGCCTGGAACCATTGGTAGGTGAGTCTGTGTGCACCACTTTTATTCCTCCCCGCTGCGCTTAGTAATAGTGCGGGGAGGAGAAGGGATGCGGAGGGGGGAAGTTTCAGCCTGTGGGACCAAGATGGCCCCTGCCACAATTAGCATTCTCCTCATTTACTATTTTGAACATCTCTGAAATGAAGACGTGGACAGTACAACACATCTGCTATGTAAGTAGAGCATGTGATTATATACCTGCATATGTGGTTTTTTTTCAGGCATTCCAGACTAATAGTTGCTCTTTAAGCACCTGAATCCACAAATTTTATTTTTCCAAGAGACACACTTGAGAAAGGAAGCAAAAATTAAAATGCCAACTAATAAGTATAACCAATTAATGCTCTCATCCACAGATTGAAAAAAAAAAATCACTTAGAATTACAATAGCAATTAATTAATACTGCTCATTTCAAGTTGCTGATGTGCCAGTAGACAAAGAGGGACGACATTCTGCTAAAAGGTAAACTGCATGGTTAGATGTATACCCTGGCCACAGTTTACTTTCCCAATGAAAACCTCTCAAGTTTGATAAATTCCTCAAAGCTGTAGATCAGTTTAAATAGGGAGTGATTCTTATTGGGTGGAAGGGGGGTGTAAATTGGTCTATTAGGTCTGAGGTAGATACATCAACTGGGAAAACGTCAAACCTGAAGAGCTTTGACCAGCTATTTCTGTTTTGTGGGACACACACTTGGTAAACTGTTGGATGTTGATGCATCCCCAAGAAAGGGATTAAACTTATTTTTCGGCTGTCCATAGAGTTTATTCGTGGATCAATGTGTTTCTCATGGATCAACTTCTTCTGGATAAGATAAAGGGGGCTGCTGTGGGGAACAAAAGGATCTCAGATCACACTTCAATTGTTATGTTACAAACCTCCCCATTTGGTAAAGGTAAAAGGATCTGCCGACTCAAGGATTTCATACTACTGTACAAAATAAAGCGGTAATAAATACAATTAGCGAAAAATTGAAATCATTTTTCCAACTTAACAGCTTAGATGATAAATTACCAGGGATCATATGGGATATTAACCACTTCTATACCATGAAATTTTGTGCTGATCTGTGCTGTGTGGGCTCTCCAGCCCACAGCACAGATCAGGTTGCAGCCAGGCCGATCAGACTTCCCCCCTTTTTTTCCCACTAGGGGGATGTCCTGCTGGGGGGGTCTGATCGCCGCCGGCTGCTTGCGCTTGCGGGGGGGCTCTTCAAAGCCCCCCTCCGCAGCACTTCCGGGCCTCCTTCCCCTTCCCTCCCTCTCCCTCCCCCTGTGAGCAGCGCAGGACGGATTTCCGTCCTGCGCCTGATGGGATAGGCTTTAGCCTATCAGATGCCGGCGATCCCCAGTCAATCAGAGGCCGGGGATCAACGATCTCCTCCACGGCTACATGTAAACACCGGGGAAGATCTTCCCCGTGTGTTTACATTTACCCTGCGAGCCGCCGATCGGCTCGCAGGGTGTTCACGGAGACACCCTCCATGAACTGACATGGAACGGCCGCTCATACGAGCGGCCGCTTCCATGGAATACACTTCAGGATTCAGGGGCGTACATATACGCACCGAGAATCCGGAAGTGGTTAATAGCTGTAGCAACAACAACAAAAAACATGGTTCACAATAATAAATTAAACTAATTACAGAATCTCACAAAAAAAAGTGTCCACGTCTCTAATTTTTTTTTTAAAAAAATATTTGATTATATATTTACATGGGACAACATTAAGGCCCCTTTCACACGGTGGCGTTGCATTGGCCTCTTTTTACCGCAGACCAACACTATGCCAGTGAAAGTCTATGGGGCCTTTCACACAGACAAGATGAAGCGGAAGTGACGTACTCACTGCAAACCCAACGTGAGCACCTACCTAGGTTACTGTTGATTCGCGGCGGAGCGGAAGTCATGCAAGTCTATGGCAATGAAAAAAATTCACATGGTAGTGTTGCGGCGTGCAACTCTTTAGAAGTAGAAGAAAAGGGGGCAACACCCCTCCATCTAGGGTGGACACTCAGACCTAACAATTGTTCAAAATGGAGGTGTCGGATACGGATAAAATAGTTAAAAACCATTTAAAAAGTGGGAGGTAGTGGTGGACTCAACTCTCACAAGTAGACACACGATCAGTGTGTCGCTTATATCACCGACCGAACTTCCGCTTGTTGCTTCCGGACGCCAACCACACCCAGTGGGACAGACCGCATGGAGGAGATGGGAGCCATCAGAGCCTCTTACAGCCGCCCAGCTCCATTAAAGAAGGTAAACCCCCTTCCTTTGTCAGCAGATCGCAGGTCACATCACCCTGCCAACCTGCCACCCCTACCATGCAGTCAGTGAGAATTCCGCCTGGTCCTAAGGGAATTCTCATGGCTACAGCACAGAATCCCTGGACCAATTTTAGATAGTAGGTCTGTGTATCCACTGGGTAGGAAACAGTGAAAAGTAACTGGATTAGGGGAGGTGCACCTATATAGGTGTGGGAACATTATGCAAATGTCTAATTGGTCTGTGTTTCCTAACAGGCAGGGGACGGTGTTCTCTAAATTCTAGGGGCCAGACTGGAAGATGGGAAGAGAAAAGAAAATCCAGCATGCCCTGCAACCTCCTTTGTGCGGCAGATGTACCAAATAAGAGCCAGGGAAACTGGGAAATTATGTTTTATGGAGAAAAAATTATTAGTGATTTTTAACTTTTGGATGGCCTGGTTAGCATCCTTATTACTTGTTTACCAGATAAAAATAGAGAATTGATTTTTGATTTTATGCCTGGCAGTTACACTTTAACCACAGATAATTCAGATTCATCCACAGAAGCTTATGATTTAATTTTAGAACAACTTGATCCATTTTCTGGATTTTTACTTTGAAATAATACCAGAAAAAAGGAAGTCTATTAGTGACTGGACTATTAGAATCCGTTCTCAGTAAGCCACATAATATGAAAACCTCTCGTTACCCGTCCTGCTGCAGGAGTACTGCTCTTGGTATTCTGTGTAGGTATCGCTTTAGATACACTTTCTGCAAGTGCACTTGTCTGCTCCACAACTAGCAAAAATAGAGTGTGCGTAGGAAAGAGGTCCTTACTGCCTTAACTAATATCAGCTGATCCTCCCCTATGCTCCACAGCCATCAACTGTGTCAAAGTACTGACACCTGGAGCCAATGCCAATTAGCCGTCTCCCCCAAGGCAAATACTTCCACATGCCGCGTTCCAATACAGAACACCAAGCCACGAGGAGAGGAGTCAGTCCGCCTACTGCACTCTGACCTGGAACTTCCTGTCAGCGTAATCAGGAAGTTTAGGTCCACATAAAAGACGACGTGCTGACACGCGAGCGCGGCCATCTTAGCCATATGACAGCCGGACACCACTACTGATGCTGGCTCAGGCCACACAATTTACCAGAGATGAGAAAAACGCCTAGTGCCACTAATCCAGCCTGAGTCCCACCAGAACCAATGGACCTCTATAAAAACAAAACAAACATGGGAGCAGCTTTCAGCCTGTGCCTTCTGGTGGTCTGGGAAACACTTAAAACTGAAGTAAGGGGAAGAAGAGGGGCTATTTAAATGCGTTCAGCTTGTGTTTACTTGGGGGGAGGATGATCGCATTTCTCTCGTGTGGCCATCCTGAGGGACGTAAAAAAGAAAGTAAATTGCATATGGACCTATTCATCCACTTAACACTCATACATCATATTGAGGGCTGATAGAGACTTTGGTAGACTAGGTCTACCACCTAGCTCCCATACAGAGAGGAAGTAGAGCGTCATCTCTCAAGGGTGCTATCCTGAAGATGACCCGGGAAAAATGGATTTAGTAATCCTCGAGGGGTCTTTCTTTACATAAGATTTTGTCTGCTATACCCTGAAGGATTTCCCACCGTAACGGTGGCCACTAACGGTCCAATTTCTAGCGAAAAATCTTTCGAGCGATCAGAAATTCTGATCGGATTGGTTGTAAATAACCTCCATTGGTGGACACAATCGATTATGAACGAGTGAAAAAAATGTCGCCCGAATGAATTTGTGTCGAACCAAAATTTGGATTTTCTTGTTAGTTGTGATAGATAGGTAAGTAAAGATTGGTTCGTTGATGGTGTAGTGAACGATTTATTACAATAGTTCACTTCCGATCAGAATTTCTGATCGCTCAAATGATTTTTCGCTAGAAATTGGACCGTTAGTGGCTACCTTTAGTCAAAACAACAAGAAACTACTTTTGATCATAAATATAGATTATTTTTTACTGACATATAGATTGTTCAGAAATTGTATACTTCACTATTTGGGGATAATGCATTTGACGCACAGAATATACGTTATGCACATTACTCATTGGTGAATGTGTATACTTAAAGGACTTACGAGCTGAAATAAAAAAAAAAAAAGTTAATTACCTTAGTGCACTATTAGAGCTCTGTGTAGAAGATCTGTGCCTCCCTTGTAGTTTCCAGACCCTCTGTTCTCTTAATCCTCTTATCATTACAGGCCCCCGATCTCTGGGCTCTACAATCGCCGCTTTAAAATCCCTCTGCCTGCTTAGCTCAAAGAGACGGCTGGCTTGAAGTGAAATCAGTCATGTGGGCGGTCATGTGGTGACGCCCACATGATTTATGACTCAGTGTACAAAGTGACGATGGGCTGCGATCCTACGCAGCAACGTCTCTTTGAGCTAAGCAGGCAGAGGGATTTTAAAGCAGCGATTGTAGTGCACAGAGATAAGGCGACCCTGGGCTGGGTCGGGGCCTGTAATGATAAGAGGATTAAGATAACAGAGGGTCTGAAAACTACAAGGGAGGCACAGATCGTCTACACAGAGCTCTAATAGTGCACTAAGGTAATTAACTTTTTTTTTTATTTCAGCTCGTAAATCCTTTAATGTATAGGCAATATCTGTTTTCGCATTCTCCCTTTTCTAAAAAAAATGAAAAAAAGAAGTTGTGATTTTTAAAGTTCGTTTTGATAATTCACTACATATGATAGGTCATTAACATTCTACACTCATCACCTTTTGTACAGTCTCATCCAAAATACTGCAGTGCAAGTAACGGTCCATGCTTTTTTACAAATAAGTGCAAATGTCACAACATCTTCAGGTCTTATGTAGTTGGCAAGGACAAGCCATATATCAAAAGGGTAATCATCTCCTGTTCCTTCGGTTTCATTTGTTTCTGAAAAATACACACATTACAGATTTGCTAATGTAGAAGATAAGTGCAGTCGGTTAAAAACAGTTGTGTTTTAAAAGAATCATAAAACTTCTATGATGTAACAATTAAAGAGGGACAGAAGAGAAAATAATGTAATGAATAAAAGGTCTTATTTTTATACAATATTCACTCATAAAGGGAACCTGTAGAAAAGAAAAGAAAAAAAAAAAAAAAAAAAAGAGCTTCACCTATCTGGGGCTCCTGCCAGTCGCCTTGTGCCCGTACCGGCCATCAACAATTCTTTGGTCCCCCGCCACGACTCAGTTTCACTTTGTTGAGTCGCCGTCCACTGCTCCTGCGCAGCCCTGGTCGCGTGCGTCCCTGTTCATGCGCCGTCGCCAGGAGCGTCCTGCACAGGCGTAGTAGAGATTTTCGCGTACTGTGCCTGCGCAGGACACTCCTGGCGCGGGGAATGTGAACGAGGACGGCAGGTGCAGTGGTCGCTGACTTACAAATCAGCGATACCACAATTGCCGACCTTCAGGGAACCGGAGGATCATTGAGGACCGGCGAGAGCACAGGGCAGCTGCAGGGGGCTGGCAGAAGCCCCAGATAAGTGTAGCTCTTCAGGTTCCCTTTAATGCGTTTTTCGCACGCAAAAAAAAAAAAAACTCACGTCCTGCAGCATAATTCTGCACAATTAGACAGTTTTCTCTACAATTACATTAGCTACTGTGAAAAAGCGTGCACGTTTTTCTGCATAAACACACATGGTGTGCAGAAAATGCATGCAGAAAATTGTGCACAGAAAACTGAAAGACAAGTGTGTTCCCTGTCATACAGCAATCTCACTAATATTATAAATGTGAAAGTTTGCATGTTTGTTAATAACGCAGCAATGGCTGAACAGAATTGAATGGAATTTGGCACACACATAATACATTACCTGGAATAACATATAGGAAACTTTTTATCGCCATAACCAAAAGTGGGCGGAGACAAATACAAATTTTACTGGGAAAATGTAAACTGCAGCCATTTTTACATGAATAATGGTATGGTTCTCAACCTTTGCAGTTGGTCACTGGGTGACTGGGATTAATATTCAGAAAAGTGGGTGGAGCCTACAAAAGCCAATAAAAATTCACCTATTGATTTTCAAGGGGGATATTTAATTGCTGCCATTCTTGCAATGTTAATGGCATAATTTACTGTAGTCTACTACATGTTACTACAGTGGCTCTTTAAAGAGACACTGACGCAAAAAAAAAAAAAATAATATAATGATTTGGTTGTGTAGTGTGGATAATTGCTAGAACATTAGTAGCAAAGAAAATATTCTCATATTTTTATTTTCAGTTATATAGTGTTTTTTTTTATAACACTGCATCATTCTCTAATATTTGCAGTTTACACACTACTCAGCATTCAAAATGATTTTACAGAGCAGGCCAGTGAACTATGACCTGTCCTCTGGAGAAAAAGAAAATACAGTGACTGAAAGTTGAGATAAACTTCAGAAGACAGAACTCTCTGCGAAAAGAAAGTCGTGGCGCTCAATGGCTCTTTTGCATAGACAACAACTGGAGTTTCTTAACTCTTCCTGTACTGGAAACAATATTAGACTTATGTCTCTGCTTCTAATGTTTTATTTCTTAGCTGTACTATACATACAAATCAGATTATAATTTTTTTTTCTTTTTTGCGCTTCAGTGTCTCTTTAAGTTATAAATATCATCAGACAAAAGAAACTTCCTCCAGCCCCTGGCAGCCGGAAAAAATGTCCCTTGCCGCAGCTCCGGTGGCTCCCGGTCCCCTCTGTTGTGGATGTCAACCAGACAGCGTGAGCATGATTGACAGCGGCGCTCGCAAAGGCGCTCGCGAGGTCAGCATCCGCAACTGAGTGGACCAGGTGCCACCGGAGCTGCGGCAAGGGACATGTCAGCTGCCAGGGGCTGGAGGAAGGCCCGGGTATATAAAGTTAATTTTGTTCCTTTTGCCCGATTCTTTTACAGCAAGTCAAAACTTTAATAATACTGAATTTATACAGATGTTCTTACAACTTGTGTACAAATACTAAGGAAAAATATACCACTGACCTCTCTGGTTCATTTCAGTGAAAGCAGCAAAGAGAAAAAAAGCATTAGCTCAGAGTTTCTGACCCTGATGTTGTTTAGGGCCCTGACACACCAAACAGCGTTTTGTGGGTCGTTTCATTTTTTTTTTTTTAAATGCCTTCATTGACTAACTATAATATTGCAGCAAAATTGCAGCGATCACATTTTTTCAAAAAAAATCATAAAAATGAAAAAAAAAGTCATTTTCAAAACTATGATCAAACTTGGAAAAGTTTTAGCAAAACTACAAGAGACATGTGTTGTTAACATTTTAACCGTGATAAGTAGTAGAATAGAGTTTAGAGAGTTTTAGGGTTGAGACCCATATCTTACTATATGGCTATATTACTATTGTTTTTGAATCATTGATGGTGTACAATGAGAAAGCAAAAAAACACAGAAAGAAAGACACCTTTGTTTCCAAAAACAATATTGTTACCATACATTGTACTAGGAGCAAAATTTAAATGTTGTAATAACCAGGATGGATCAGCAAATAAAATTTGTAGGTTTAACTTATAGTTAGCACTGTTTATGGTAAAACTATAATGGATGCAAATGGAGAAATAGTGTGTTTTTTTCTATTTGTTTACTTATTTCCCTTTAAAATGCATAGACAAAGGTAAAAACCTTAGGATTTTCCATTTTAACTGTGTCTATCTTGAAGCCAATCCTTTGGAAATAGATCTCCTTGAAAAGAACACTTTCTCATTGGCCAACCGTATGGAAACTTTTGATATAATTTGGACCCCCTAGTCAGACTGGCAGGCTCCAACTCATTAACCATACTCTCCTTCTTGGGTACCGGTCCAGAGATGACATTGTTGGACATAGGGTTGTCGCGATATACCGGTATCGCGATATATCGCGGTTTCAATGTGCATGGTTATCATACCATGCACATTGTCAAAATACCGGTTTTTCTACTTCAGCATTCGCCGCCCGTCACCACTCAGCGAGTCGGCTCTCAGGCGCCGGATATGACGCGCGTCCAGTGAGGACGCGGCTGCTGGCACGCACAGACTGCCTCCCAGGCTCCCACCAGCGGCGCACTATGCAGAGCACTTCTCCTGAGTCCTGGGCTGGCGTCATCAATGACGCTCGTTCCCGCCCAGCGTCTCGAGGACTTGGCTGCTGACAAGTGAGTATTTGTCCCTGACTCCCCTCTCCCTCCCTCTGGCTCTCCACCTAATTCTAGCTACACCTATCCCTATGCTGCGGCCACCTACCACTAGCTACACCTATTCCTGGCTACCTATGCTGCACCACCTACCACTGGCTACACTAATCCCTGGCTACCTATGCTGCGCCACCTACCACTGGCTACACTATCCCTGGCTACCTATTCTGCACCACCTACCACTGGCTACACCCATCCCTGGCTACCTATGCTGCGGTCACCTACCACTGGCTACACCTATCCCTGGCTACCTATGCTGCGGTCACCTACTACTGGCTACACTAATCCCTGGCTACCTATGCTGCGCCACCTACCACTGGCTACACCCATCCCTGGCTACCTATTCTGCACCACCTACCACTGGCTACACCCATCCCTGGCTACCTATGCTGCAGTCACCTACCACTGGCTACACCTATCCCTGGCTACCTATGCTGCACCACCTACCACTGGCTACACCTATCCCTAGCTACCTATGCTACGGCCACCTACCACTGGCTACACCTATCCCTGGCTGCCTATGCTACGGCCACCTACCACTGGCTACACCTATCCCTGGCTGCCTATGCTGCACCACCTACCACTGGCTACACCTATCCCTGGCTACCTATGCTGCAGCCACCTACCACAGGCTACCTATGCTGCGGCCACCTACCACTGGCTACACCTATCCCTGGCTACCTATGCTGCGCCACCTACCACTGGCTACACCTATCCCTGGCTACCTATGCTGCGGCCACCTACCACTGGCTACCTATGCTACGGCCACCTACCACTGGCTACACCTATCCCTAGCTACCTATGCTACGGCCACCTACCACTGGCTACACCTATCCCTGGCTACCTATGCTGCACCACCTACCACTGGCTACACCTATCCCTGGCTACCTATGCTGCACCGCCTACCACTGGCTACACCTATCCCTGGCTACCTATGCTGCGGCCACCTACCACTGGCTACACCTATCCCTGGCTACCTATGCTGCACCACCTACCACTGGCTACACCTATCCCTGGCTACCTATGCTGCAGCCACCTATTACTGGCGGGTGGGGGCACATTATTTAATGTAAGGGGGTGGGGCCCAGGTCCAAATAATTGTTTAATACCGTATACCGTGGTATTTTTTTTGACGGTTATCATACCGTGGAATTTCATACCGTTGCAACCCTAGTTGGACATTACGCTTTGCTTCCCCATCCATTTGGGGCAGCTCTGCTTTTAGGCCTTTGGCATACTGTGCGTAATTTTTTACCATACATACTTGACCTACATAGATTATATGTTATCACTTACGTTGTAAACTTCTTCTCGCCTATGGGCATTTCTGAGTATGATGCTTTTATTATTATTATTATTATTATTATCAATAAAAGTTATTTGAATTTATTTTTTTAAACTGAGAAATAATACATACGTATTCACAGCCATTGCTCAATGCTTTGCCTATGCACCTTTGGCAGCATTTACAGCCTCAAGTCTTTTTTTTAATATGATGCCACAAGCTTGGCACACCTATCCTTGGGCAGTTTCACCTATTCCTCTTTGCAGCACCTCTCAAGCTACACCAGTTTGGATGGGAAGCACCAATGCACAGCCATTTTAAGATCTCTCCAGAGATGTACAATCAGATTGGATGGGCGACTCAAGGACATTCACAGAGTTGTTCTGAAGCCACTCCTTTGAAAAAAATTTTTTAAAAAAATCAGCGCCATGTAAAAGTCAGCACAGGTCAAAGCAAGTAGAATAAATGTTTCCATGCCAAACTTTTTAAAAGAATCCGAGGGGGGCAAGCAGAGCGCGGGGGGGGGGGGGGGGGGTCTATGCAGCCTCTATGTGCAATTGGAATTTTTAAAACCCACCTCAGGTTCCCTTTAAACAGCCATTATCTTCGCTTCAACGCAGGAGGAATTGTAGTGATTACTGCATTGTTTAATATACCGTATTTTCCGGCATATAAGCCGACTCCCAACTTTTCCAGTTAAAATATAGAGTTTGGGATATACTCGCCGTAGAAGACTACCCCCTCTTCTAACACACCAAACAAAAATAAAAATAATCATATACTGGTAATATGTATAAACAGATACTGGTGCTGTACTGTATGTGGTACCCAGCATATAACAGGATACAGGTGATTGACTGGCTGGATTAGTCAACTCTCCCTCTGCCTAAGCGGATTGGTCAGCTCAACCTGTCTCCAAGCGGATTGGTCAGCTCTCTCTGTCTCCCTGTTTATCAGAGCGGTATGGAAGAATAGATTGCGCTGTGCCCATAAAACACACCTCTTTCACCTGTCTGGTCCTCCCTTGTATCCCATTTACCTCCATCTCTGCCGCTCAGATGTCGCAGATGCGGTAACAGGATAGGGTGGGCCAGACGGGTGGAAGAGGTGTTTTTTTATGGGCACAGTGCGATCTCTTTCTTCCATACCCTTGGCATCCCAGACCTTGCAACATGAGCGATGAGCTCCCCCAGCATATGCGATGAGCGCCGAATCTCCAGCACCTGGTAATTAAACGTCAGCATGTTGCATATGCGCATGATACATGATGTATCAGCATCGCTTACCACCCAGCATCAATGACGACCCCCGATTTTCAAAGGTTAAAAAGTCTTATATGTCAGAATATACATTATTACTGTTCCTACTTTCACTGTATTTATCTCATTTGCCATTTATGTGACCATGTACTAAGTGTACCTGGAAGGAAAAATATTTTATATGGGGATTCAAGATTGAGAAACTGGTCAGGAAGGACAACGGGCGACACCTTTAATCCTTTTAAAGAGACACTGAAGCGAAAAAAAATATATGATATAATGAATTGGTTGTGTACTATGAATAATTACTAGAAGATTAGCAGCAAAGAAAATATTCTCATATTTTTATTTTCAGGTATATAGTGTTTTTTCTAACATTGCATCACTCTATAATATGTCCAGATTACACAACACTCAGCATTCAAAATGAGTCTTTCAGAGCAGTCTGTGAAGTAATAAACTCTTCTCTGCTAGAGGAAAAGTAAACAGTTCAATTACAGTTCAGATAATAAAAGTCAGATAACAGCCCTCTCCACGACCAAGTTGGTCGGAGAGCTTAATAGCTTTTTTGCATAGAGATAACAACTGGAGTTTCTCAACTCTTCCTGCACTGGAAACAATTAGACTGATGTATCTGATCTTAAGGTGGCCATACACTGGTCCGATTCCCGGCCGTTTCGACAGCAGATTCGATCCTGGGATCGAATCTGCTGCCAATCGTTCGCGGTTAACGCCGCCGACGATCCGATTTCCTCCCGAAATCGGATCGGTCCGTCGATCGCGACGTGCGGGAAATTACCCTCGATCGCCCGCGGGTAAAGTGCGCGTCGCTAGCGGCGGCCGATCCGATGAAAAATACATTACCTGATGCGGGCTCCCGGGCGTCTTCTCCGCATCTTCTCAGCGCTGCACCCGCTCCATCCCGGCGCTTCCTGGGTCACTGCAGTGACCCAGGAAGTTCAAATAGAGGGCGCTCTATTTGAACTTCCTGGTCACGGAGTGACACAGGAAGCGCCGAGATGGAGCAAGAACAGAGCGGTGCAGCGTGGAGAAGATGCCCGGGAGCCAGCGTCAGGTAATGTATGCGCGGGGGGAGGACAGGCGGCAGGAGCAGCTGAACAGATTGTGATCGGTTTCAGGCTGAAATCGATTCACAATCTGTTTGCAGTAAAGGCAGCCATACGATCCCTATCTGATCAGATTCGATCAGATAGGGATCTGTCAGCTGGTCGATCTGATGGCACATCGACCAGTGTATGGCTGCCTTTAATGTTTTTTTTCTTAGCTGTACTACACATACAAATCATAATATCATCATTTTTTTTCCGCTTCAGTGTCTCTTTAACCACTTAAGGACTGCAGTCATAAAACCCCTTAAGGACCAGAGCCTTTTTTTCCATTCGGACCACTGCAGCTTTCACGGTTTATTGCTCAGTCATACAACCTACCACCTAAATGAATTTTACCTCCTTTTCTTGTCACTAATACAGCTTTCTTTCGGTGCTATTTGATTGCTGCTGCGAGTTTTACTTTTTATTATATTCATCAAAAAAAACATGAATTTTGTCAAAAAAATGACTTTTTTTAACTTTCTGTGCTGACATTTTTCAAATAAAGTAAAATTTCCTATACATTTGAGCGCGAAAGTTATTCTGCTACATGTCTTTGATAAAAAAAAAAAACATTCAGTGTATATTTATTGGATTGGGTAAAAGTTATAGCGTTTACAAACTATGGTGCCAAAAGTGAATTTTCCCATTTTCAAGCATCTCTGACTTTTCTGCGCACCTGTCAGGTTTCATGAGGGGCTAACATTCCAGGATAGTACAAATCCCCCCCAAATGACCCCATTTTGGAAAGAAGACATCCCAAAGTATTCAGTGAGAGGCATGGTGAGTTCATAGAAGATTTTATTTTTTGTCACAAGTTAGCGGAAAATGACACTTTGTAACAAAAAAAAAAAAAAAAAAAGTTTCCATTTCTTCTAACTTGCGACAAAAAAAAAAAATGAAATCTGCCACGGACTCACTATGCTACTCTCTGAATACCTTGAAGTGTCTACTTTCCAAAATGGGGTCATTTGTGGGGTGTGTTCACTGTCCTGGCATTTTGGGGGGTGCCTAATTGTAAGCACCCCTGTAAAGCCTAAAGATGCTCATTGGACTTTGGGCCCCTTAGCGCAGTTAGGCTGCAAAAAAGTGCCACACATGTGGTATTGCCGTACTCAGGTGAAGTAGTAGAATGTGTTTTGGGGTGTATTTTTACACATACCCATGCTGGGTGGGAGAAATATCTCCGTAAATGACAATTGTTTTATTTTTTTTACACACAATTGTCAATTTATAGAGATATTTCTCCCACTCAGCATGGGTATGTGGAAAAATACACCCCAAAACACATTATACTACTTCTCCTGAGTACGGCGATACCACATGTGTGGCACTTTTTTGCACCCTAACTGCGCTAAGGGGCCCAAAGTCCAATGAGTACCTTTAGGATTTCACAGGTCATTTTGAGAAATTTCGTTTCAAGACTGCTCCTCACGGTTTAGGGCCCCTAAAATGCCAGGACAGTATAGGAATCCCACAAATTACCCCATTTTAGAAAGAAGACACCCCAAGGTATTCCATTAGGAGGATGGTGAGTTCATAGAAGATTTTTTTTTTTTGTCACAAGTTAGCGGAAATTGATTTTAATTGTTTTTTTTCACAAAGTGTCATTTTCCGCTAACTTGTGACAAAAATAAAATCTTCTATGAACTCACCATACTCCTAACGGAATACCTTGGGGTGTCTTCTTTCTAAAATGGGGTCATTTGTGGGGTTCCTATACTGCCCTGGCATTTTAGGGGCCCTAAACCGTGAGGAGTAGTCTTGAAACCAAATGTCGCAAAATGACCTGTGAAATCCTAAAGGTACTCATTGGACTTTGGGCCCCTTAGCGCACTTAGGGTGCAAAAAAGTGCCACACATGTGGTACCGCCGTACTCAGGAGAAGTAGTATAATGTGTTTTGGGGTGTATTTTTACACATACAGATGCTAGGTGGGAGAAATATCTCTGTAAATGACAATTATTTGATTTTTTTTACACACAATTGTCCATTTACAGAGAGATTTCTCCCACCCAGCATGGGTATGTATAAAAATACACCTCAAAACACATTATACTACTTCTTCTGAGTACGGCGGTACCACATGTGTGACACTTTTTTGCAACCTAGGTGCGCTAAGGGGCCTAACGTCCTATTCACAGGTCATTTTGAGGCATTTGGATTCTAGACTACTCCTCACGGTTTAGGGCCCCTAAAATGCCAGGGCAGTATAGGAACCCCACAAGTGACCCCATTTTAGAAAGAAGACACCCCAAGGTATTCCGTTAGGAGTATGGTGAGTTCATAGAAGATTTTTTTTTTGTCACAAGTTAGTGGAAAATGACACTTTGTGAAAAAAAAAAAACAATACATATCAATTTCCGCTAACTTGTGACAAAAAATAAAATCTTCTATGAACTCACCATGCTCCTAACGGAATACCTTGGGGTGTCTTCTTTCTAGAATGGGGTCATTTGTGGGGTTCCAATACTGCCCTGGCATTTTAGGGGCCCTAAACCGTGAGGAGTAGTCTTGAACCCAAATGTCTCAAAATCACCTGTGAAATCCTAAAGGTACTCATTGGACTTTGGGCCCCTTAGCACAGTTAGGCTGCAAAAAAGTGTCACACATGTGGTATCGCCGTACTCAGAAGAAGTAGTATAATGTGTTTCGTGGTGTATTTTTACATATAACCATGCTGGGTGGGAGAAATATCTCTGTAAATGACACATTTTTGATTTTTTTTACACACAATTGTCCATTTACAGAGAGATTTCTCCCACCCAGCATGGGTATGTGTAAAAATACACCACAAAACACATTATACTACTTCTCCTGAGTATGGTGATACTACATGTGTGACACTTTTTTGCAGCCTAGGTGCGCTAAGGGGCCCAACGTCCTATTCACAGGTCATTTTGAGGCATTTGTTTTCTAGACTACTCCCCACGGTTTAGGGCCCCTAAAATGCCAGGGCAGTATAGGAACCCCACAAGTGACCCCATTTTAGAAAGAAGACACCCCAAGGTATTCCATTAGGGGTATGGTGAGTTCATAGAAGATTTTATTTTTTGTCACAAGTTAGTGAAAAATGACACTTTGTGAAAAAAACAATAAAAATCCAATTTCCGCTAACTTTTGACAAAAAATAAAATCTTCTATGAACTCATCATACACCTAACAGAATACCTTGGGGTGTCTTCTTTCTAAAATGGGGTCACTTGTGGGGTTCCTATACTGCCCTGGCATTTTACGGGCCCAAAACTGTGAGTAGTCTGGAAACCAAATTTCTCAAAATGACTGTTCAGGGGTATAAGCATCTGCAAATTTTGATGACAGGTGGTCTATGAGGGGGCAAATTTTGTGGAAACGGTCATAAGCAGGGTGGCCTCTTAGATGACAGGATGTATTGGGCCTGATCTGATGGATAGGAGTGCTAGGGGGGTGACAGGAGGTGATTGATGGGTGTCTCAGGGGGCGGTTAGAGGGGGAAATAGATGCAATCATTGCACTGGGGAGGTGATCGGAAGGGGGTCTGAGGGGGATCTGAGGGTTTGGCCGAGTGATCAGGAGCCCACACGGGGCAAATTAGGGCCTGATCTGATGGGTAGGTGTGCTAGGGGGTGACAGGAGGTGATTTATGGGTGGCTCAAGGTGTGATTAGAGGGGGGAAATAGATGCAAGCAATGCACTAGCGAGGTGATCAGGGCTGGGGTCTGAGGGCGTTCTGAGGTGTGGGCGGGTGATTGGGTGCCCGCAAGGGGCAGATTAGGGTCTAATCTGATGGGTAACAGTGACAGGTGGTGATAGGGGGTGATTGATGGGTAATTAGTGGGTGTTTAGAGGAGAGAAGAGATGTAAACACTGCACTTGGGAGGTGATCTGATGTCGGATCTGCGGGCGATCTATTGGTGTGGGTGGGTGATCAGATTGCCCGCAAGGGGCAGGTTAGGGGCTGATTGATGGGTGGCAGTGACAGGGGGTGATTGATGGGTGGCAGTGACAGGGGGTGATTTACAGGTGATCAGTGGGTTATTACAGGGAAGAACGGATGTAAATAATGCACTGGCGAATCGATAAGGGGGGGGGGGGGGTTGTGGGCAATCTGAGCGTGTGGGCGGGCGATTGGGTGCCCGCAAGGGTCTAATCTGATGGGTAACAGTGACAGGTGGTGATAGGGGGTGATTGATGGGTAATTAGTGGGTGTTTAGAGGAGAGAATAGATGTAAACGATGGATTTGGGAGGTGATCTGATGTCGGATCTGCGGGCGATCTATTGGTGTGGGTGGGTGATCAGATTGCCCGCAAGGGGCAGGTTAGGGGCTGATTGATGGGTGGCAGTGACAGGGGGTAATTGACGGGTGATTGACAGGTGATCAAGGGGGATAGATGCATACAGTACACAGGGGGGGGGGGAGGGTCTGGGGGGGTCTGGGGAGAATCTGAGGGGTGGGGGGGTGATCAGGAGGGAGCAGGGGGCAGTTTAGGGAATAAAAAAAAATATAGCGTTGACAGATAGTGACAGGGAGTGATTGATGGGTGATTAGGGGGGTGATTGTGTGCAAATGGTGGTCTGGGGGGTGGGCAAGGGGGGGGGGGTCTGAGGGGTACTGTGGGCGATCAGGGGGCAGGGGGGGGCAGATCAGTGTGTTTGGGTGCAGACTAGGGTGGCTGCAGCCTGCCCTGGTGGTCCCTCGGACACTGGGACCACCAGGGCAGGAGGCAGCCTGTATAATACACTTTGTAAACATTACAAAGCGTATTATACGCTTCCTATCCGGGGATCGTCGGGTTAACAACCCGCCGGCGCTTCCGATTGGCCGGCGGGTTGACGTCGCGGGTGGGCGGAGCCTATTGCCAGTGGATGCGCGCGCATCCCAGCGCGCGATCCCCGGCCAGAGAGTGCCCCAGGACCTGACGCCAATCTGCGTTACGTGGTCCTGGGGCTGCCACTT